>NW_024467835.1:2514169-2681887 GCF_001890725.1 Aspergillus wentii DTO 134E9 | reverse complement strand
CAATTCTAGATCCGGAAAGGGCTTTGCTTCTAATTATTGCCTACCCCCACTTGACTCTCCCTAAAATTTATCCCCCCTCTTTTTGACCGTCTCTGTCCATCTTATTCAGTCTCCTGTCCATTCGTGATAGGAACACTGACCCATGTGGAAACACCGGTCTTCTCCCAGATCGGATTCCAAGTCTGGGAATTATCATCATAGCAACAATAGCAGCGATTCCGGCTTTCTTCACCTGCCCGAGCGTGGCTTCTTTGGCCGCTCCAGAAAGAAGTCTCCGCTTCGTAAGTACATAGTACTATCTTCCTAGGTCGACTAAAATTATTCCTCTACACTTTCTTTCTCTCTTCCTCACTTCACTTCTTCACTCTTCTTCACTCTTCATTCTTTTCCTTCCCCTCTTCATCAGTCATTCTTGGATTTCTGTCATTCCTTGGAGTAAGCTTGTGTGTACATCAAACCTTCTTGCTATGCAATACTACCTCACTATTTTGCCCCGTCGTGTCATTTAATGCTTAATGCCGTCCATCCTGGTTCTGGGCCTCCTTAGCTAACCTCGACTTACCTTTCCTTCGTCCTGCAGAATTCTCTCGTCCTGACTCTCCCTCTCGTTCGACCTTTGGCTCTCTTCGTTCCTTTTCCCGTTCAGAACGTCCTGGCAGTAGCCTCTCCCATCAGACGGACGCTTCGCAGTCTCACGCCCCTTCTACCGTTAGCGGCAATTCTCGTCTCCCCGAACATCTTGCCTCTGGCCGGCAACCTTCCTCTCTCTCCAATAACCCCTCACGAGCTTCCTTCAATTCTCGATCTGGCAGGACAATGGCGGGCTTGATGGATGTCGACCGTACAAGGACGCGGAGGGAAAGGACTTTTGTTGGCGCCGAGTGTGCTGTTTGCGAGGAGCCATTGGAACATACCCTGCGTGGAGAACGTGTCTTGCAATTCTCCTGTGCCCACGTGTCGCACGAAGCTTGTTTCTACGAATACATTAGAGAATTTGAGGGCCAATATTGCCCTACCTGCGATGCGCCTCTAGGCCTTGACACCAGCCGCGGAGGCAACGTTTTGGATATCGGTAAGTTTGACGGTAAATATCATACCCCTGTTCTCCATGAAAATAGAATTAATAACTAATTTTTCTTTGGTAGAAAAACTTAGCAACATTGTGCGCTCTGTTACCAGCGATGCTGCAACGGCAAGGAGTGGTTTGACCACCCCCACCCCCTGGGACCAGCATACCACAAACACCGGTCGTCGAGCGCCTAGCGATGCGGGAAGCCGGCCGTACACCACCCGCGACAGTCGGGACCCTTACGCCCGACGTGACAGCCGAGACACAGGTATCAGTCAGCGTGAACGTGAACGTGTTGACCGGTTAACTACCGGCTCTCGTCAACACCATTCTCGAAATGGGAGTGCCGCTGGGTCATCGGGTGAATACAACGATGCCCAGCAGCAGAGCAACGGCAGGCGACACGACTACGATGTGCAAGCCATGGAGTCGGATCTGAGCCCCCGGCCCGGTTCCATGAAAAACCCAATTCCCGCCCCGACAGTAACCATCCGAAGCGAATTCCCTACTCTCAATCGATCTCGTCAGCAGCAAACGTTGACTTGCTTGATTACGGTCGAAGTACCGGAAGGCAACTGGCGTCCGGATTCGGACGATTTGCGACATGCCCCCACCGGCCCATCGCATCCTCAGGAGGAACCTTACGGTGTGATGCGCCAGCCTACCCTGCGCGAGTCGTCTCAATCCTTCCAGTACGAGCCCCAGGAGAACCTGGATGAGATTGCAGAAGAGCTGAGGAACAAGGTGGACAATTGGCATGGCCTGGAGTTCAATCGGTAGGCGGCGACCCCCGAGAATAAATTCGTCGTTTTGCTAATTATTCTGTAGATTCGGAAAGCTCCGTCTCCATGGACAAATGCGCGTGGGCAAGGATCGCGAGTCGTGGCAGGAGTTGGAATGTTACCTATTCGCGGAGATGCTTATCTGCGTCAAGGAGAAGAAGAACAGCGACCGTCACCACGACCACTACGATGAGACCAAGCGCAAGCCCACCCGGTACACACTCAAGGGTTCTATTCTGATCAAGAAGCACTTGAAGGCCATCGAGGGCACTCCAGGTAAGCAATTATCGTATTTGGAATTCCTGTTCCATTATTGACGTGAATAGATGAACCTATCCTCGCTCTGAACCTATCCGTCAGCGAACTTCCTTGCTTCTTTCTACGATTCCAGAACCGGAGCCAGTTGGAGCACTGGCGACGTGCTCTCATCGATCTCCACCCCGTTGACAACATCTCCCGAAATGCTGACTACGACGTGGACAACTCGGGCGCGGAGGAGGATGATTACCGGACGAGCATGGTTAAGCGACAGGCGTCTCTGAACTCATCTTACGGAGCCGCAAGATCGAACAACACTGCCATCACAGACTACACAAACGCCGGCCCCGAAAGCTTGACTGCATCCACAATCCACATCCCTCTCGACATTGTGGTCGTGATCCCCGTCTCTTCGTCGATGCAAGGCTTGAAGATCACCCTTCTCCGCGACGCTCTGAAGTTCCTCGTCCAGAACCTGGGCCCGCGAGACCGCATGGGCCTGGTCACTTTTGGCTCCAGTGGAGGCGGGGTTCCCCTTGTGGGAATGACTACCAAGTCGTGGAACGGATGGAACAAGATCCTGAGCTCGATCAGACCTGTTGGACAGAAGAGCCTGCGCGCCGATGTCGTGGAAGGTGCAAACGTTGCTATGGACCTTTTGATGCAGCGAAAATCCAACAACCCCATCTCTACTATCCTTTTGATCAGCGACTCCTCCACCTCGGACCCGGAGAGCGTCGACTTTGTCGTGTCCCGGGCTGAAGCTGCCAAGTTCGTATCCCCCTTGTTATATTTAGATAATATGTACTGACTGTGCTGCAGGGTTAGCATTCACTCCTTTGGTCTTGGTTTGACACACAAACCGGACACTATGATTGAGCTTTCGACTCGTACCAAGGGATCCTACCTTTACGTCAAGGATTGGATGATGCTTCGGGAATGTGTGGCTGGTTGCTTGGGTGCTCTGCAGACGACTTCGCACCAAAATGTCAAGCTCAAGCTCCGACTGCCTGAAGGATCTCCGGCCAAGTTCGTCAAGATCAGTGGTGCTCTTCACACGACCAAGCGTGCCACTGGAAGGGATGCGGAAGCCGCTCTCGGTGACCTGAGATTCGGAGATAAGCGCGATGTGTTGGTCCAGCTGGTCATTCAGCCTGACAACTCAACCCAGGAGAACATGCCCCAGGATCCCTGGGAGAGCCTTGTCTCCGGTTTGGAAGCCCTTGGCGGTGGAATTGACGGCGACGAACCGCGTGTGTCCAGCGTTGAAGAAGTTCCACTGATTCAAGCGGATCTCACCTACGGAGATCTTCTCCGGGACGGCCACCTGACCCATTCCCCACGACCCTCGCTTCTCGCGATCACGATGCTTCCGCCCAACCCCCGGGCCAAGGGTGGACGACCCTCCACACCCCCTATTCCTCCTCACCCCTCCATTGTGCAGAGACGCATGGAGCTGCTCACATCGGACATGCTGACCAGAGCTTTGACTCTGGTGTCTCGCGGACAGCATGATCGTGCCCAGCACCTCTTGGGCGAAACTCGCAGTATCCTCAAGGGTCTGGGCAAAGGCGGCCTCCCACCTTTGCCGCCGAATGCCCCCAAACCGTCGGGCGGCAGTGATTCCGGCAGCCGAGGAGACACTCCCACCTCCTCGTCGCCCAAGTCTGCCAACTTCCCCGACAGCCACTCCTCCGCTGCGTCCGACACGGCAACCATCACTCCTGTCGCGGCGGTGGATTCGACGACCATGGTCGCTCTCGATGCAGACCTCCAGTCTGCATTGGAGTGGATCAACCATCCCGCCGTATTTGGGCGCGACTCGCGCAAGGCCGTGCTGCAGGGCATCGGAGTGATCTCCTCGCAACGCGCCTACACTTTCCGGACGCCGTCCGAAGCTCACTGGGCTCAGCGAGTGTCGGGAGTCCGCAACTTGACTGAGCGATCCAAGGACTGGCGCGAAACCGGCGATGATGCATTGACTGAAGAATAAATGACATTCCAAACGCGTTTTGGATATATGACTCGTACCTTCTACCGACTCCTTTTTCGCCTTGATTTATATATCTGGTTATCTCGCTTTTTGACTCGTTTGTATGATACCACTTTGTTCCCATGGCTGTGCAGCATGATACCACGGACTTATTCACTTCTTATTACTTAATATTTATTTGATTTATCTTTCTCACTGGATATATGCCTGTATATATCGAGTTTTCTTTTTTGTCTTGTGAATGGTGGGATATTCTTTGTTTCTGCTTTTGGATGATTTTTCATGGATGGACAGTCATGGTTTTGGGTCCTTTCTTTACTGCATAAAAAATATGTTTTCTGTGTCGATAAAGCAATCTTTTTATGTGTTTTTCCTTTATCTGTTGATATTGTGACTCGGGTTTCTGGGATATACATGATGTCGATGAATGAAACAATACCAGGTTATCTTGAAATTGTGATTCGATAGAGCCAACCGTATGGAGTAGATTGATCAATTACGCACCTTGGACCTGCTGCCCAACCACTTCTAAGACAGCAGCAACAAAGCGGTTATTGTTTTTAACTGGCCCGGGTAAATAAAGAGGTGCCTTATTGTTGCAGAGGGAGACTCGCTTGGGCATGCATAAAAGAGGGGACTCAATTGAGTGACAGGGCTGGTGTTAAGCTCGACCTTTCTACTCGATATTCGACAGAGTTTTTTTCTTTTTTTCTTTCGGTAATTCTGCAGAGACTTGGACCAGTATTTATTCAGTGTGGGGAGGAAATTGCACATGGTCTGTCCACAGAATCATCGCATGGCAGTGTTGATAGGGCTGTTGGCACCGAGTTCTGACAAGGAACGATAGTCGGTGAAGGGGGTTTATATCAGATTGGATGGATACGAGTCGGTAAGAAAGACAGGGCCAGGATGATTTCTCTACTGGCTCAAACAGGGAGGTGGAATCGGTTCGATGCTGGGACTGACGTCGTTTTTCCTGTAGGTTTGTGACTGCGAAGCATTGGGCACATTGCACCAAGCCGGGGGGTTGCGTTGGGACAGGGAATTATCATTATGATGTACGAGAAATGGGAGATAAGAAGGTGTTTCAGACTGGGAATTGACGTTAATTAATGGGTTACTTTTGCCTGAGATTGTGCTGATATTTGGGCTGTGATGGTGATGGTGATGGGCAAAGACAGCAGAGTATGGAATCCGGATACGACATCACCAGCTTCACAGTTTCAACTCTCCGTTAAATCACCCGATGGGGGAATCGCCAATCCCCTCACGCAGTGGACCATCCTGGCCATTCCTCCAGAGACTAACAGAGCAAAAAAAAGGCCATGCAGCCACTCACAGCGGCCACAGCCCATTGTCTCCGAGCCCGGCGCTTAGAGAAATCACAACGGCCTCTTCTCTCCACCTGTCACATCCCACGATGGCTCCTGTTGCCCTGCTTTCGCCTGGCCGAATATCCTCCTCGCCCTCCTCCATTGGCCCGTTGCCATGGCATGTTCCTCGGCCTCAAAATCTCGGCGCTGAACTACTGCACGATGATCACTCCGCCGTCACCTCTAATCCTGGCCGGTCTCCAGCCCATTGCTGCCCTTTCGCGCTGATGTTCGCCGGGTCCTTCCATCCAGAGGCTATCGCTGTGTTTCACCATCTCTGCATATCACGAGAATCCCTTTTTCGCTCTGCCCTGGGCTGTGATTCGCTGGATCCTGCAGTTTTTTAGTCGCTGCGATGCCGCTGGGCGCGAAGTCGTTTCATGCTGTTGGCTCTGCTCACACACCCCCGCCCAGCGCCATCACGCCCGGTATAACTTATAACTTGCACCTCCCCAGCCTTCAACCCCCCTTCCCCCCCACTCATTTTCATGGTCTCTCTTTCTTTTTCCTGTCCTCTCCTATCTCTCTCTGTGTTTATTTGGTCGGTTTGATACCCCATTTAGTTCTCTGCTGTCTTGCCGGATATACGCTGGGCTCTGGACGACAGCTACTGTTGCCATTGACTGCATCTGATCGACTTGAAAACTCCCTTTGGGGACTTGGTTCTTGACCAGACGTTTTTTTTATTTTATTTTTCATATCTTCATATTTCATCATGGTAAGTTTGTTTGGCCTTGCTTGGTTTGGCTTCGTCTAACTCCATATAGGACTCTCTACGCAACCGACGCAAGGCTGTGCCTGCATCGCTTAATATGAAAAACACCGATAAATTCTTCCCTGCCATGACCTTGGTGCAAAGACCGGTATCGAGCACCACGGATTTCTTCGACACAGACATCGAAGACAGTGACTCGGAGAATGAATCGCCCCGGATGAGTCTGGACTCGGTATGTGTACATGCTTAATCTATATCTTGTCTGTCATCTCACTGACATACGTCTTGCTTTAGTTCGGCTATGACAGCAATTCTACTCTTTCTACACCTGACCCACCAACTCCAGACAATGCTCCCAGACAGCCTTTTACATTCCGTGACGACAAGTTGGTCCGGGGTCCATCGGGGCCTCATCTCTTCCGTTCATCGGTCGCCTCGTCGACATCGACGGAAATTGACCTCTACTTTGAGAGATCGCCCGTGTCTTCTCAGTTCCCCAACTCTGCCGCGGCGACCCAGTTCTCCCACTCCACCATTGCAACTTCCCAGTTCCCTCAATCGGCTGCTACAACCAACTTCTCTCAATCGTCGGTTGGAACTATGCCCAACTCGGCTGCGACTACCAACTTTTCCCAATCTGCTGGAACTCTTCCTAACTCAGCTGCGAGTACCAACTTCCCTCAATCGTCTATTGGGTCCGTCCCTAGCTCTGCAGCTGCAACTCACTTCTCTCACTCATCCGTCGGGACTCTTCTCCCCAACTCTGCAGCTGCAACCCACTTCTCCCAGTCGTCTGTCGGGACCCCCCTTCCTAACTCTGCAGCTGCAACCCACTTCTCCCAGCCCGAAATTGAGACTCCCCCACTCCCCCTGTCCGCGGCCAACAGCCAGTTCTCTCACTCTACAACTGAGAGCTCCAGTGCTCCGAACCCATCCATGTTCCCTGCATACACTCCCGAGGCCATGCACCCAGATGTTTCCCAGGTGGAAGAGGCTGAGATCCGAAACTGGGCGCCGGGTCAGGTCGCACACTGGATGCACATTGCGGGCTATGACGACTCCGTGATTGAGAAGTTCCTTATCAACGATATCAGTGGATCGGTTCTCCTCAACCTCCAAATCGATGACCTCAAGGAACTCAGCATTCACTCTTTCGGAAAGCGTTACCAGATCATGGGCTCCATCAACCATCTGCGCAGCACCATGCTCAAGACTCGACCTGAATCTCGACGTGCCACTTCTTCGCCCAAAAGACGATCCTACACAGTGTCTGTCTCTCCAAATGGGGAAGTCCTCTCCCACAATCTTCCTGCACCGGCTGGCAACCAGATCACTCCTGCTGAGTCGGTCTCGATCGTGGGAATTGAGCAGCTCCTGCCCAAGCCCCACAGCTGCTCCAAGGGTGAGAACTGCTCCAAGTACAGAAGGAGACAGCGTCAGCTGGAAAAGCTCCGTGCAGAATACCCAGACGCCGTTTTCCTGCCTGGCGGTGCTATGCTCGCCGGAAACCCCGGGAACCCGGACACGGCAAAGAACTTGCTGCGACCCAAGTCCGATGCTCAGCCTTCGGTGGTCGCCTCGTCGGATGTCTTTGGACCAGCCCAGGAAACACCCAGGCTGTGCCCAGAGATGCTGAATGAAGTGCAGAAGCTGGACCCCCAGGAAACTGTGCGACAGTTCCTCAGCTACCAGCACGTGGACGATGCTCCTTCCTCTTCTGAGGAAGAGACCGAGCCCGTACAGACTTTCTCTCCTCCTGCTCCCGAGCCTAGTACGAACATGGCTGCCAATCTTCGCAACCTTCCCAAACTGCAGATCCCAACGGATTCTGACTCCGATGAGCTCACCACCGCTACTGCTACGGCTCAGCGGACCATTACCCCAGGCATGGCCAACCGGATTTACGGTTCCCCCACAGCAGTGCAGGAGTATGGCCCATTCACCGGAAGATACGCGAGCCCCGGCGATTACTATCGCCAAGGTACTCCCTTTTCCGAGATGGATGTTCCCCTCACCGCCATCCCCAATGGCCCCGTCGCTCGGGAGACTTCGCAATCTGTCCCCCCTGATATGCGCTTTGGGAACTTCCTTCACCCGCAGCGCCAGGATCCTATCATGCGGAGTGCTTCCACTCGCCCCGGAGCTGGTACGCCTTTGCGCCGCGTTAACGAGGACCGACCTCTCACACCGATCGAGAACCCGGAGGACCTAAAGCGGAGCCCTCGTATCGGCTTCCATGCCCCTAGCTCCTCCAACTCGTCGCTCTCTTCCGATCCCGATGTGACTCGAAGCGGCTACATGAAGAAGCGAAAGACAACGCGCTTTCTCCGCCATGACTGGCAAGATGCTCATTTTACTTTGCGTGGGACTAACCTGGCCATGCACAAGGACGAGCTCGAAGCGCACCGCGCTTCTCTTGCGTTGGAATCGATTGACGTCGATGATTACGCTGTTGCCTGCTCGTCGCTGGCCAGCAACTCCAAACTGTCAGCTGCATTCAAGCGGTCCATTCTGCGTAATGGAAACAATCTGTCCAAAGATGAAGCTGCTTTTGCCTTTTCCCTGATTCCTTCCTCCAAGGAGAATGAGAAGAAGGCATTCTTCAGCAACAAGGACGGAAAGAGCCACCACTTTGCTGTCAAGTCTCGTGATGACCGCATTGACTGGATGCGGGAGTTGATGCTTGCCAAGGCCCTCAAGAAAGGCAGAGAAGGTGGAGGTGAGGTGCAAGTCAACGGCAACTTCATCTAGGTAGTTGGCTCCTTTTGTACTCTAGTCATTTTCTTTGGTTTTGATTTTCTTTGGTTTCTTTCGTTTGTTCTCTCTTCTCTTTTTGTTTCTGTCTTTGCATGATTCCCTGACATTTGCATCTGGATTTCCCTTTTTAACGACCAATAACGAACAAGACACCTCGTCGCAGGACGGCCACCCCCTGATACCCAAATTGCATACATACTACATGGTACTTAGTTGGATATCTCCTTTATTTATATTTACTCTTGCGTGTTTTGGCTTTGATTGCATGGACTTTATTATGGAATCTGGAATATACATAATACAATAAAATAAATTGCAGTCTACATACTACTACCGCACAGACCTTGTCCAATTCATTGTACCCCGTATTATTCGATCGATAAGATAAAATACGGTTTTGTGGAGTAATGCCCCACCGGACCCACTTGGAGTATACAATAGATTGGGCTTTGGTAGCCTTGTAGTTTGAGATAATCGACAAGAATAAATATGGGGAAGTCTTTGAATAATATATCATAGTTCCATTTAGCTATTGTATTATTGATAACATGCAGTACAGTAACAAAGTAAGTAAATACATCCTGGAAGTGGATATGGACAGCTTTCTAATGCTGATAAGAGAAAGTACTTTTCTTTCCAGAGAGCTGGAGAGAGAATCCACCGGAACTGCCCACTGCTGAGTTGTCACTGTGGAGATGGAGCTGAAGATCTCCAGGGAGGAAGAGGGCGAATGAGGGAGTTGACGGATGAACTGAAGATAGCCCAGGGAGACGAGATTGGGAAGCAGATGTAAGGACAGCACACGGCAACGCGAAGAAGAGCATGGTCTGGCTGCATTCGACCTCATGGGAAGAAGAATCAGCACTGAGGACACTGCACACCACCTCAATCACGAGCCAGCCATTCTCCAAGAGTATCTCAACCACGCAGAAACCATTCTGGCGATTGCTCGAAATGACAAATACTGGCTGCGTTGGGCTGGACACTGCAAGAAGGCGTACTTCCAGGTAGTGTACTCCTAATTGACGCCAATGGCCAAACGCTCACCGGCGATGGGTTCCTCGATGGTAGCCATGCAGCCGTCCAGGATATCACAATCCCTGTCTCTGTGCTGGTTTTTAACCTGTCTGAAGCATACTTTATCCAGACACAAGGCCACGAAAGCAACCCTACCAGACCCTCGACTGAGCTCGCGCATTTACTGGCCAAGTCCACACGGCCAGACTTGGCAACCTGGATGGATCGGTTGCTCAAGTCGCTGCTGGCCTCGGGGTTGGCGGGTTACGACCAACATAACCCGCTTTATATCCTCACAGGCAAGCAAAGCCGCAAGTTTGGCGTCGAGCAGGGTTCCTCCTGGGCGTTGGCTGGTGCCGTGGGACTAGAAAATGTCAAAGTCAGCCATGATATCCTCATGGAAGAGGTCAAAAGGGTGTTTCTGGCGGCGCTGATTGAGAAGTATCAATGAACGATGCTTCTACTGCCTCTGCCTGAGTTTGATCTAGGAAAAGAAGAACAAGGAAGTGGTGAAGAGGAATTCCAATGGACGGAAATTGTCGACGGTGTCTTTCTGCCTGTCTGTCTCTTTCTCGTCCAAGGCCAGAGAGATTCAGAGTCCCCTCAGGAAAGCTGGCAGATCATGATCTTCTAACGATCATGAACTCCACATCACAGCTCTTACGCATAATAAGGTGGTTCCATATCGTGCATTGGGTGATCATACTATCTGTTTCGCCATTATCTCCCGGATAGCGATGGTTTACATATCGCCTCTCCCGGCAAGTTGCGTTTGCACAAGATCCTCTCCTCTCAAACGCCTGGTTTCTTCCGTTGATTCAAGTCGAAAGCAGGGATGGTATGCCAGGGAGACAATGTCTGGTATTGCTGCCGTCCAACAGGCAGTCTCTGGATAACCAGCCGGTATAAGGCACTTTTGGTGAATTATTGACATACGGGGATGGGGATCAGAGAGGACAGAAGTTATCCTCAATCCCGCTACAAATAATAGTGCTCTAAAGATCTTTTGGCAAATTATCGTGTCTTTCGCCTTTATCATACTAGATACTGAGACGATCTGGCTCGGTCGCATTTTGATTTACTTCGTGTAGAATTGCTGAAAGATGAATAGTTCATGCGCAATGAGATCATCCAAGCTATTCATCAGGGATGGTGAATGTCTGCTGAGAACCTGCAATGCAGCAATAAAACGTACGTTCAAGCAAGGAAAACTCAATACGGAGTGGAGTTGGGTGGTAAAGTACTCTGCATTACGCATGGGATGTATGTATGTACGTATGTAGATTCGGATTTCGCAATTCCTCGGCTAGATCTTACCTGTAGTCATGTATAAGACTTGCAGATGCATTGCTGATCTGGTGTACGTAACTATTCTGTATGATGATAGGTATGTGCATGCAGACATTTTGTCTGAATGTTCAAGTCTTATTATCTCATGCTATGTATGACACGTCATACCGGTACCTGTGCAATAGTACTCTGCATACACAGGAAATCCCTCAATAGCATCATCAACATCACCCCATCATGCGAACAACAATATACGCCCATCCATCCCCGTATGCAGAGCTCCTCACCACCTCCTCGATCGGCGCCGACATGGGCACCACAGCTCCATGCAGGACTGGTTTGGCCAGCACGGGCGTCCTCCGACTGGGGAAGAGGTTAGGCAGGAGAGTGTGGAGTGCAGTTCCTATCGTTTGTGATTGTGTGCTGGGACTACCACGCGAGATGGCCGCTTGGCTTGCGTTGATGGTTGAGGTTGGGATAGATGGTGGGAGAGGAGATTGTACCACCTTTAGAGAAGGGGAGTCTGAGTCTGGGGAAAGAGGGAGGAATAGTCGGATGGGTACATTACGGAATGGCTGAGAAGGAGGCGGGAGGAGGATGTTTGATATGCGTTGGAAAGATGGAAGATCCACTGTTCAGATTAGATTTCTTTCTTATCTTGATGGATAATTACTCACCATCTTGTACAGCCTTCCACAACCCAGACGAATCTTCTTTAGAAAGACTCATAATCCCCTTGGCATTGCCACTGCGCAGGAAATCCGCTTCCTTGACACTGTTGATAAAAGCATCATTAATGACCATCCCGTCCGCATCCAACCGGACGAGTTCTTCATCAGGCCAGTCACTAAAATGCACCGTCAGTCGCCAGGGCAGAGAGCCGCTCGCGCTGTCGGTACTCTCATCGAATTCATCTCCCCTTCTCCCTTTGGATGCCGGGTCAGCACCCGCGTAGAGATCATACAGCAAGCCCACCGGGTAGTGCCATTTCAACGGGACACCTTCAAAGGAGAACCACCCATCATGGGGATTAGAGTTGGGGTTAATCAGTGACGAAGAGAAAAAGACACGTAGCCTGGGGAGTAAAGATGGAAGATATGAGACTCGTGGACAGGATATCTAAGATGATTAGCATGTTTTCCGTCTAAACTGAAGGCAAGCGAAATACAAGATATGGATCTGTTTGATCGTACGTCCGACTCTCTGAAGGCGCTAGGATAATTTCCAGTGGTAGTTGTCCGTCCCAGACGGTCTTTTGAATGCTGCTAAGCGATATTTTGCTATCCATCTTGATCTGACAGACAGTTAGCATAGCACATATAAGTATTTGGATATTGAATAGTACCAGGAATCAATATTATACGCTTTGTTATGATTTAAACCCGAGTTGGAGTCGCTGCCCCGCAGCAACTGGTCAGATACCGTTGACTGCGAGGTCATTCACAGACACTCATACCAGCTCATCTAGTGTATTACCAAAGATATGACCCCGTAACAAAAGACAGATAGCCTGCTTGCGATGGTTTGAAGCGAAGAGAGTGTGTTGTTGGTGTTGATGTCTGTCTGACACCGGAAAGTGACCCGGCATCACGTGATGACTGCCTGAGGCCACCCAAGATATATCGAGTGTTTTCTTTCGACTTCAGCTTCAGATGGACTTGCGATGTCGATGTCAGAGATGAGGATGGGCATAATTCATAATTCATAATTTACTCTACATCTCATCTTGAGTCCATCAGAATGCCCACCATCAACATCATAAAGACGCCAAGCCATGACTCAGATTCCCCCGCAACCTGACCGCGACAAATGTCGACTTCTCGTCATCTCATCGTCCATGCGATACCCCTGAGCAGACGACATTCATGTTCATCTCAATCTAATCGATGGATCTAATTGACTGCCCTGAACTAATTGATCATCCAGTTGTCGCTTGAAGACGACATCAAAATGGCAGCATCCCAAGACTCCCTGGCCTACCATGAGCCAGACATCACGACGATCCTGATTCAATCATGCTTTCTTCTTGCCCTGAATCTGATCAATTATGTCCTGGACAAGTTGATCTACTGTGGCTTGATCGGCCAGTTGTTGATCGGGATGGCTTGGGGCGTGCCCGGAGCGAACTGGCTACAGCTTGAGGTGCAGGAATCGATTCAGCAATTGGGGTATTTGGGGTTGCTTCTTCTTGTCTATGAGGGTGGGTGGCTCTTGATTATTAAAATAATATCGTAATACTCACAACTAACTTTCCTTTCAGGTGGACTGTCAACGTCATTCTCCCAATTAAAATCGAACATGGGACTGTCTGCCATCGTGGCGTCGACGGGGATTGCCGTTCCCATGGGCTTGTCCTTCAGCATGCTTCGCCTTGTCGATGCAACTCCTTTCCAAGCATTTGCGGCTGGGGCGGCCCTGTGTTCAACCAGCATCGGGACCACCTTCACCATCCTCTCCACTACAGGGCTAGCCAAAACACGCCTTGGCGTTGTACTGGGGAGTGCAGCCATGATGGACGATGTTGCAGGACTGGTGATGGTTCAGATCATCTCGAATATCGGAAGTGGCGAGTCAGGGCCAGGATCCTCATTCGATGCAACCATCGTCATCAGACCCATACTGGTTGCCTTCGGGTTTGCCTTCGGGCTGGGGCTTTTCTGCCGATTTATTGTTACAATGGCCATGCGCAAGATCCAAGCCAGCACCACGCGTCCTCCCCCTAGCATCAAGTCCACGCAGTTTGCTTTTGTCGCTCACATCTGTATTTTGATTGGACTTGTCAGTGGAGCTCAATATGCCGGCACTTCGGGTCTCTTTGCCGCCTATCTTGCTGGGGCGTCAATCTCTTGGTTTGATGAGACTCTTGCCACTCTCTGCAGCAGTCCCAGAACAGAAACTCTTACCAATGATGAGACTGCAAATGAGATGCAGCGTTCATCTGCTACTGATGCAGGCAGATCTCAATCGAGACAAAACGATGCAGAACCCCAGCGGAGCACGCCCCATCAACCTGCCCCAACAGGTGAGCAGGTGTTCGAAAGATATTGCAAGGAGCCTCTGAAGCGGGTCTTGAGTCCACTTTTCTTTGTAAGTTTCATTACACACGCCATCTTGGCCCCGCGAAGGATCGCTGACTCGGCCGACGTAGGCTTCCATCGGATTTTCAATCCCAATCACCAAAATGTTTCGTGGAGAGGTCATCTGGCGGGGAATGGTCTACACCCTCATCATGATTCTCGGCAAGATGATCACGGGAATCTTCCTGATTCGTCTTTCACTTGCCCCTCCGTCGATCTTTACAAAATTCAGGCCTAGACCTCGCGTCACGTTCCCGTTCTGCACATTTCGAGAAAGGGCGAGCAAACCCAGATCTACTGGCAATGCGACTAAAAGACAGAGACAAAGGACGAATGACTCGACGGAAGGGCAGGATCCACAGGCCCAGCAGTCCCAATCACCAGCGGCAGAAGCGGGTGCTCAAGCCGTCCAGACATCAAACAATTCCGCTGTGTCACAAGTTCGCAGAACTCAATCTTCCTCGAAACCCCGCTCACTGTACCCGGCATCTATTTTAGGCTTGGCCATGGTTGCGCGGGGTGAGATTGGATTTCTCATCGCATCCCTAGCTGAGACGGATGGTATCTTTGCTCGGAAAGATTCCAAAAGTCAGGGAAGCTCAGAAATGTATCTTGTGATCGTCTGGGCAATTACTCTCTGCACCATTATTGGTCCTATATGCGTCGGTACACTTGTGAAGAGAGTAAAAACCTTACAGAGTCTGCGAGAACACTCGGGTGGTGAAGACCCGCTAGGAATATGGGGTGTCTGAGTTCCGCGATTGCAAGAAAATCAGGTTTTCGTTCTGATCTTTGTATGATAGAAAGACTGGACCATAGCTCGGACCTCATTCTAACTACCAAGAGAGCTGAGGTCTGATGAGAATGTCCTTTCCTCGGTGGCTGTGCTATGAAGATCCTGAGTGGTGCCTATGAGAATCCAGTAGGCAGCAATGCCCGGTTCATATTGTGAGTTCGACACATGCAGCAGCAGACTACGTAGGGCTAAAATTGAGAACTTGGGATGCGTATGCACTCCGCACATTGGGATAAGCAACGCTTTAGTCTCACCATCGTACAGGCAAAGTCTCAGTTTCATCTCCAGCCTTGAATGCAATTTCGACAAACCTGGTCAAGAGATAGTCTCAGAAATCCTCGACGTTCTTGGGGTCTGGAATGAAGTATCTGACACATCACAAGTACGGCAAAATATCGCATTGATTGCTGAAACCGGGTTTCTCCGACCATTATGCCATGAGGAAACAATGTGCGCAATCCTTTACATCCCTAACGTGACACACGCAAAGCGAATCAGAGATGACGCATATCGAACGACTCAGGACTCACAATCTCAATTGTGGTTGTGTAACAATTCATTAGGCTTTTTTCCCCTTTCTTCTGTGAAATGGCCTCACTCTTCTCCGCGGAAGCGAAATGGTTTCAAGATTGGGGAAAGGCACACTTGCCTGATGAGGAAATTCCATTCGGCCTCGATCTTGGCTCTGAATCTCGGCCAAGCCTCAGAACAGGGCGAGACGCGAATCATTGCCATCCCTAGTATGGATCAGAGCATGCCATGTCGTTGTTTCAAAAAGCCGTTGCGGGCTAATTGACATGACAAGGCCAGGATGTGCATAACCGGTGCTGCGCCCCCATTGTGGCTGTCATATACTGAAAATACCAGGGGCCTCATCAGCTGCTGGCGTGGACTTGCTCGTCTCGTTCTCAGCAAGTATTCTTCCGGCGACCGTTTGACCGCAGCTGTATGGCACGCCTTGTAATCCGTAGGCGTAGCCCCTGTCTGACCGCGGACACTCTAATTAATCTCCTGAACTCCCGCGAAATTAAAGAAAAAGAAAAAATGTATTAGACCGGTAACGGGAAAAGAAAGGAAAGAAAAAAGCAATTCCTTACCAAGACTCAATAATACTAAATAATAATAACCATTATTATTAGCAACTTTAGGACAAAATACTCCATACTGTACTTACTCCGTCGTTCGTAGGCTCCGTACTCCGTACGAGGAACGGAATCCGAGTCGCGACTCCGCGAGTTCGCGAGTTCGCGATTCCCGCTCAAAAAGATCGGCAAACCGTTCCCACAAATGTCGAAGATCATCCGGTCGATGTTTTCCCTTTTGGGAATAAACATCAGATCCCCCGTGCATGGGCCTCTGACAGGGAAATTTGTTGCGCCTCCTTGTTTGAGACTGGTGCATATTTCGGCTCGGTTCGAAGCTTTAGCTTTGAGAAGTCAGGCAGGCCACGCGGTAAGATGTTTGGCATGTCAGCCAGAAGGCTGCACAGCCTGGGTGCTTCTTCAGTCTGGATTCAGCTAGCTGCATAGTGCATTCGAGATAGAATGTAGGCGCTGCACGGAGTACGCCGAAGATGTATAGAATGACGCTCATTTAATTCGCAGCATGGATCGACACCATTAATCCTTAGCGAGCCGTTTACGGAGTACGCAGACCGAGCTCCTAGCCGGTGTCCCCGACGCGAATTCGTCCGCATCGGGTTGAGATAGACGATAGAGATAAGGTTGCTAGGTGGCCATAGCTTGGACTAAACCTGTACCTTGCATGACCGCAAGCCCAAGTGGGACTGCATATTGGATAGGTAATGGCAATTATAACGGTTTGTACTCCGTAGTCCGTAATAATAATAACTCTCCCAGAGGACCCAGACGGCCGGGACCGGCACCTGGATATGTAACCTTAATTTCTAAAGCAGGTTGTAATGCATCGCAGATTTTTGACAGTCCGTTAGTCCTGCCCAGATGCAGAGAAGGCTATCCGTTTTACAGCTCCTAGAGGGGTTGGCTGGTTGGATTGCGCATGCAATACACACGCAACCCGTTGCCCACTCCTGGTTCTGAACTCCAGCATGTCGTAGTCCCAAAGAGAGTGATCATAATCGCAGTAGTGTGGGATACTGGGAATAGTGTCGAAAGTACCCCTTTTGCGGGTGTTTATTGCTTTTCAGTGACACAGAAAGGTCTGAGCCTTATGGGAAGTACGGAACCCAACTCGCTGGTAACCCATGTAATTGGGCGGAGCTGGCCGAGCTCTTAGGTCACTGTGCTACGCTTGCCAGATGGGGAGTTTCGCAGAAGGCATGGCATGAACGATACCTTTAGCCCATGTTTGGATGGCTATGTCTGAGAAGAACTCGTCGACAGGGTGGCTTAACCCACGTGTTCCAAACCTGGAATGGCCCAATCGGGTATAGACCAGGGGACTCTGAAACAATACCCTTTCTGAATTCTGATGATGATCTCGCCCTGAAATTAAAACGTTCAGCTGTCGAGTCCATGAGATGATGAGAAGAGGGGGGAGGCTTAGCCCAGAACGTCTCCATCGGAGGGCTGTATCCGACCCTCAGAGAATGTCCGCTTTGATTGGCTGTGGAACATGCCCAAGAGGCTAAGACCATGACATGTAGACATGCGAACCGATGGAGAACAAGGCCTGACGATCAATACGTTTCTCTCACTAGTGTGAATAAAGTCATGCAGGTTTGGGTTCAGTGGTAGCGAATCTAGCGATGATCGTCACCATAGATAGGTTAACATACGACAAGCCCTCGAGAAAACAGCGAGAGGGAAAAGGATACGTACCGCGAGACACCGGGTTTTGCATCACTTTTCGAATAATTCCGCATCACCGTTGCCTCCCGAAGAATTGGATCAAAAACCGTTGAAAGGGGCTACCGCCGATCCGTACTCGAAGGGGCAAGCAGTGAAGGAGAAGGGGAGGGGGCAGAAAAAGAAAACATGAAGCTGCAGGAGCGTGGGATGATGTTGAACAGCTGATGGCAGTAATCATGTCATCCATTCCTTTCTGTTTTTTATTTTATTTTATTTTTTCCTGGCGCTTTTTTCCTTTTTCTTTTTTTAATCTCTTTTTGGAGGCAGTGCATAGCCGGCCTCATCTGATCGGCCACGTTTGCCCACGTCGCTGTTCAATGATTGGACTGATCTTCAGATGCTTTCAACGTCTATCTTCGATCCCTTCCTATCCTGGGCCAGGGTCTTCTCGCAGCACACATTATGACGAAATGGGCTCACCCAAATAGCTGGGTTACTAAAGATGATTCGCGTGGATCATGGGCTAGCCAAGTAGACCCCTCGTACCCAGCGCACTGTCTCAATGCTTCAGCGTCAGCCCCTGCCCTGAATCATTCATACCTGACTCCCTGAGCCATGCTTGATTATCGTTGGACGTTAAACAGTAAGAATTACCTAGTACCCACCGTTCGGTACTATTGGTTCCCGAAATCGCATACCGAATGGGTGGGTATCCTGTCTCGGTTCGTACTCCGATGCGCCATGTGCACCACTTAGGGATTCCCCAGAATGACTGTCCGGTAACAAAATCCCTCTAACAGTCCCTAAGCCACATGCACAATCTTGGTCCCCTCATTTCAGCTCCTGACTAGTAGCGGCCTCTTTGGGAATCGGGGACTGCTCCACTTGAACACCGTTACTCGTCATCTCCGCTGGCGCGCAATGACCATCGAGTAATGATCTCCCAGAAATGAGAGATCGTAATATTAGCATTGGCCTGGGAATTTTTCTGTATAGATCCTCCATCTCTCCCAAAGAGGTCTAGAAGCCGGTGGCTGATCCGAACAGATCCTCATCGAGTCTGGCGATGTGCTGAAGGGGGAGGCTAGAGGACAATATCACTGGGTCTATTGTGACCCGAGAAAAAAATCGTATCGAAGATCTTTCTTTCTTTTCTTTTTTTGTTCTCGTGTGCGTGTCTGCCTTTCTATTTCTGCCCAGTTTTTGGTGGTGTCGCACAGTCATCTATTCTTGCAACATCTGTATCGTAATCCTATCCAAGTTGGTACTTCATGGTCAGCTCTCAACATATATAGAGTCGCGCCACCCTCACCTTGCTCATTCATTCTCAACATCCACACTCCACCATCTTGCCTCCAAGCATTCTTTCCATAAAAAACTTGAAAAGTTCACAATTGAACACATTGAAAAATTGCCTTTTCGAAATCACGGTATTGTTCCGCTGCCACATTCTTTGAAAAGAAACGAAGCAATCAAATCCATATCAACAATGTCTGGAAATGCTACCAAGTAAGGACTTCATTTTCTTGTATTGGATCATAGGCAGGGTGCTAATCATTTCTCCCCAGGATCGCCAACGGACAGGGAAGTGACCTCAGTGTAGGGAACTTGACCAATGTACCGGACGGAAGCAACCGCAATAATGTGGATCGATTCTCTCAGTCTTCTGCTGCTGATGAGCCATACTTTGCTCGCGCACGAATGCAGGATCGATCTGCTCATGCCTCGCGCTTGTCGAGTCAACTGAGCGAAACGGATGAAATCATGAAAAAATGAAGACAAATGGTCTATTGTTCAAAAGTCATAGCGAAGGAAGGGTATTCAAAGGTTCCAAGAGAATGTTCTATATACATATTGCGTCATCAGGGTTGGCGATCATAAAAAGTTCGGGACTTCAGCATTATCCCGCTGGTGTATATTAAAAGCAGGCAACCCCTGGGAGCTCATGGAATGGGTGGGGGTTTCTTTTGTTTTTGGGGTCAAAGGTGTTTGGGGCTGAGTTCTTTGTTCAATGCAATATTTCCCAAATCTGCTGCGCGACTTCCTTGCATTTTGTACTAGGGAATTCATGTCCCGCGTCGTAGTATCTCAACTGCACATTTTCATCAAGAGCCGAAGTAGCATCAGGGGCGAGCTCCTCCTTGACGATAATGGAATCATTGTTGCCGCACAGAATGAATACCTTGTCACTTGGAAGACCCTTCTGCTTCTGTTCTTCCACAGGAAGACTCTTCTGGGATGCAAGGAACTTGCCTAGACGTGTCCAGGTATCCCACTGTCTTTCCCGCAAAATTGGTCCATATCGCATACTGGACATGAAGGCATGGACGAAGCCAGCATGGTTATTCACTTGCCATTGAACAGCATTCAAGATTGTAACATGGGGATACGCCCGGGATAACACTTCAACAGGTGCACCCTGCGTAGAAAGCTCCTCGGTAAGTGCATCCGCCGCATTGAGCTTATGGTCCTTGGGCTTAGGGGTAACTAATGGGCCTGCACGGAGGCGGCGACCTACGAGGAACCCAAGAACCTTTTCGGGAACGAGACCACGCGAATAAAGAAGGCGTGACTGGAAGCTGATTTGGGATTCGCGAATCAACCCTGCAGGAGCGAGCATCACCAGTGACGAGATGAGATGCGGAAAGTACGATGCAAAAGCTGCCGCAATTCCGCCACCAAGGGAATAGCCAACAAGACTAAATTTGCCCGATCCAGCACCAGTCCACGAAACTGGGGACGAGCTCAAGGCGAGAAAGATTTGACTCGCAAAGAGTCGGTCATCTTGAGGGATGTCAGAGGGGCAGTCAGAGTAACCTCTTCCAAACCTAGATTCCATGACATCAGCGAAATGATACAGCAATTTGAGAGTATCAATAGGTCAGACAGAGAAAATGCAGTCACGTACAAATCAAATAGAATGACTCGACAACCCTTATCGACTAGATCATGGGCCACACCGCCCAAGGCAATACAGGGAGTAGTGATTCCATGGACGAACAATACCTTGGGTCCATCCTCCGGGCCCCATTCGTAAACACGGATTGATCCGTATGGCGTCGACACATCTCGTGCTCCGGGTAGGACATCCGTTGGCAGAGGAAGCTCACGTTTCTCCGCATCCGACAGCGATAAGACTTTGTTCCGTGGTGAGGGAAGAACGATCCCTTCAGGATGTCCTTGAGGCAAAAGTGATCGCAGAAGAAGACCCAGAGTAAAGGATGCCCCTGTTACGGCGAGGAGGGGAACTTGGGTGCGCGGATTCGCGATGGAATCGGAGAGAAACTCCACGGTTTGGTCATACCAGGCCATGATGAATCGAAGTGAGCCAATTCTATTGACTTTGTGATATCATATAGATCAATGATCAATACAATAAAGCAATTGAACCAACCTCAGTGCTCAATGCGCGAGTGAGATAGAAAGAGGCAGAAGGTTGGGTCCTTCTCAGGCAACGGCGATAACGGATAAGGCAGCGGGCCGAGGAAGTCATGCCGGCCCGCACGTGTTTTCCCCTGTCCCCGATTCACCGCCTTCTATTTTTATCTCACCGCCATCACCGCTTCTTATCGTCTTCGCCTTCATCTTTATCTTTAGCACTTTTGGCCATCGCTAAGAACAGGAGTCTTACCGCAAATTGGATACTCCTTGAGTTGACTACATACAGGGCAAATTAATTCAATACATTATCTCGAGATCACTTCAAGTTGCCTTGGCTATCTCAGCAGCTTTAGTAGCAGCTATGTGACTATCATCTTCCCCAGAGAATGATGCTCTTTCGGGGTTCCAGCGCATCTTTCGACAAAGGGAATGAGAAAAACATACAGGAATGTAGCGGTAGTAGTCGTAGGCAGACTAATACTAAAAATTTATATATAATATAAAAAAAAGGGTTCCACGAACGAACTCTACGAGGGACAGTATAGCAACTATGCTAACGCCGCACACATACCCTAACACCTTAAGCCAGTATTATTGGGACTGCCCTGGGCGCGGTTCGAACAGGGAACGTTGGCCACTGCAGCGCAGAGGTTGCCCTCTACACCACAGAGTGGTCGGATTATCTAGTAAGGGGAGACCTAAAATATAAGGGAAGATTGGGGCTGGTAGGGTTGCTGCCTGGTAGGTATACCTTGTGTGTCATGATGATTGAATCTACTCTGTTAGAAGCCTCGAACTGCACGCTATACGGGTTGACACTACCCCACTAGCTAACAAGTTAACTGGCTAGGAGAAGTACATTAAAGGCACCAGATATAAGTTCTGAAGGCAGGCCCGCAAAGGGCAGGAAAAAGTCTTTGGATGGTTCCAATTTGGTTATAGAGCTAAAGCCGGCGAAACCCAGTATAGCTGCGGTAGCAAATCCTTCCAATGTACGTCGAAGGACATTCCCAACGGGAGGAGCTTACCATCAGCGATCTTTTGGTAGCATGGCAATCGATCGAGACCAGAGCCAGATATTGCACCGGCAATTGACAACAACTTCCACTGATCTCCTTGGTATAAGCGATCAGACCGGATCGTATGAGAGTTATGAGGAATTGTGCTGCCCGGATGTAGTTATCGCCCGACGATAGGATAGGATGCACAGTGGCCCTCTATCACTGCCATCGAAGCGCGAACGTGGTCAGACTGGTAGATAGGCCGAGAATAAAAGCCACGTTTTGTATGAATCGATCGTCTTCCAGCGTGCTGTCTTTATAATCAAGAAGAGATGTTTCGATCAAAAGAACACCTTGAAGAGCCCAACTCGAGATAGTTCAGGGCCCAGAGTCTTGTATTTCCTGAAATAGATCATCGACATCAGTTATGTGAAGCCAAATGAGAATAATCTTCCTGATGTGTTAATCATCGATATAAAACTGTCTTACCATGGCGTATACAGAATTGTGAATGATGGATACCCGTCCTAGCACTACGTATCCTGGTATTACTTGAAGTTGCCAAACACCCAAATAATAAACAATTCAATGAATAATACATGTCAATAATATCAATTGAACTGCAATAATAGCAGACCTTGAATCGCGATTGCTAATTCAGGGTTCAATGCTAATTTCTCATGCGGAGGATGCTCCGTGGCATTCTGGATATATCTATCAACAGATGGTATGACTCCGAGATCCTGATATTGATGGCACTTAACAAGAAATGATCTGCATCGGTATATTAAATTAAATGATAATAACAGCCTGACTTTATCCGGAAATAAGTCTGGTTAGCTAATAGTTTATCTAGCGTCTATACAAGGCCTGATGAAACCCTACAGTGTCACAGATTGTTAGCCCCATCTCCACTCGATGGCCGTTTAACATCACCAGAACAAGAACAACGTACAAACAATTAAATGAATTCCCACTACATCAAAAGAGAAGTACTAGTGTCTTGGCTATATATCATTAACATGCAATCTTGCTCCAGGCATGAGACACATCCTCCAGCCCTGTCGTGTTATTGATGGAGATTCTGTCTTACTCCCAGTGATCGACACGACTAACAAAAATAATCAACCCTTCATCTTACCCCTCTCTCCAGATTGCTTCAGACTAGAAATTATCGCCCCAATCAGTGCCCCCAGCCTGGTTCTTTAGCGCTGCGATCATCTATCATCTCAACGCTCTTTTCGCCGTCCCGGCTTCAGATCGATACCGGTTGTCGGGCTAGCATTCGGCTGTCTGGAGATAAATCATCAGAGTGAAACCCGGAAAAACTCTGCTTTCACGGAGGTTCTGTCTATTGCTGAATAGAGTAAATATCGATGTTGGTTTCGGTCTTCTGCCGAAATTGGGATTTCTTTTTCTGCAGGAATACTGGAGTAGATGCTGATTGTGTCTCGTATAGAATGAATATACAGTGATAGGCATGAATATTCTTGAATTTGCAGCTGTGCTAATTAACAATGTGAGCTGAGGTTTTGTCGAGAAAGTACCGAATAATGCTCATGATATATTTAAAGAATATTTTGTTCAACTTGAATAACAGTATCATATGCCTTCACCTATTGAACAAGTTGTTATAGGCATTGGCAGAAGCTTGTTGAAACATCGCCAGGTACAATCCAATCACAGCCTCAACAGCCACCCCAGCCAAAATCTAACCAGGTTATCGTTCGGATGCACTTCCAGAAACATGCCAATATCGTCAAGGCCCTCCGTCCCGTAACGCGGACGTTTCATTGCCGCTGTAGGCAAACAACGCTTGTCCATCTCTCTGAAACAGTCAATTCAGCGGTCAGACGGCCCGCTCCAGATGGACTGATTTGGCGCTTTCCGGGGATCCTGGATGAAAACAAGAAGAAAGGAACTCATCCTGGGCCAGAGAAGGTATATAAGGCAGCTGTCGTCTCCTGCTCAGTCTGCTCATCAACTCTGCAGGTCAGACAACGGAACAACAGTCGAATTCACTCTTTATCCTCCTGACAATGTACAACCGTGCACTCCTTTTCTCCGCCCTCTTCGCGGCTGCTCGTGCTCAGCAAGCCGGCACTCAGACTGAAGAGACTCACCCTTCCTTGAACTGGGAGAAGTGCACCGCGAGCGGCTGCACAAAGCAGAGTGGTTCGGTTGTTATCGACGCCAACTGGCGCTGGGTCCACTCCACCGACGGCAGCGACAACTGCTACACTGGCAACTCGGTGAGTTTATTATGAACGGAGAATATCCATCATAGATGCTAACAGACCACAGTGGGATTCATCCCTCTGCCCCGATGACAAGACCTGCGCTCAAAACTGCGCCGTTGACGGTGCAGACTACGAGGGCACCTACGGTATCACCTCTGACGACAGCGCCCTGACCCTGAACTTCGTCACCGATGCCAACATCGGCTCTCGTTTGTTCCTCATGCAGGATGATGAGACTTATGAGATGTTCAAGCTGCTGAACAAGGAGTTCACCTTTGACGTTGACGTCTCCAAGCTCCCTTGCGGCTTGAACGGTGCTCTCTACTTCACCTCCATGGATGCCGATGGTGGCAAGTCCAAGTACGACAACAACAAGGCCGGAGCCAAGTACGGTACTGGATACTGTGACTCTCAGTGCCCCCGTGACTTGAAGTTCATCAACGGTCAGGTATGGGTCCCCTGTAGCA
The DNA here is from genome assembly GCF_001890725.1 of Aspergillus wentii DTO 134E9. Lineage (NCBI taxonomy): Eukaryota > Fungi > Ascomycota > Eurotiomycetes > Eurotiales > Aspergillaceae > Aspergillus > Aspergillus wentii. Next base: position 2,656,900 of record NW_024467835.1, on the reverse strand, counting down.
ATTCATGAAACGCAGATGCTGATGATCAACGCAGGGTAACGTGGACGGCTGGAAGCCCTCCGACAGCGACAAGAACGCCGGTGTTGGTAACCACGGTTCTTGCTGCCCCGAGCTGGACATCTGGGAAGCCAACAAGATCTCCTCTGCTTTCACCCCTCACCCTTGCAGCACCACTTCCCAGACCATGTGTGAGGGTGACAAGTGCGGTGGAACTTACTCCGAGACTCGCTACGCTGGAACCTGTGACCCCGATGGATGTGACTTCAACACATTCCGCATGGGCAACGAGTCCTTCTTCGGCCCTGACAAGACCGTCGACACCAACAGCGTCATGACTGTTGTCACTCAGTTCATCACCGAAGACGGTACCGACACCGGTGCCCTGTCCGAGATCAAGCGATTCTACGTCCAGGATGGCAAGGTCATCGCCAACGCCGACTCTGACGTGAGCGACGTCTCCGGAAACTCCATCACTTCTGACTTCTGCACTGCCCAGAAGAAGGCCTTTGGCGATGACGACGTCTTCGCCGACAAGGGTGGTCTCGCCAAGATGGGCGACGCCATGGCCGAGGGTATGGTCCTCATTCTGAGCTTGTGGGATGACCACTACGCCAACATGCTCTGGTTGGATAGCTCGTACCCTACCAACGCCACCGAGACCGACGCTGGTGTCAAGCGTGGAACCTGCGGTAAAGACTCTGGTGCTCCCGCTGACATCGAGTCGGACAACGGTTCGGCCTCTGTCACTTTCTCCAACATCAAGTTCGGACCGATCAACTCCACCTTCTCTGCTTCTTCGTAAACAGGGAATCTCACGAAGGCATGTCCGTATATCCAGGCCACAGAGTGTGCCGGGAACGACATCAGGGCTGGGACCCTTGAGAGAAATGATTTCGTTTCAACAAAACTGTAAATAGTTTGGAGAAAGGCAATGTATAGATCTCGAGGATCATGGATTAGTCTTGGGCAGCTCGTCTTTTTATCTTTTTCTTCTTTTCTTCACTTCATTGAGCAGGGCCTGTTCTGTCAATGATTCACTTTGATTCTTTTTTGTATTAAATGCAATTCAATATTTTACCATCACCTTAAGAATGAAATTGAGTCCATTCAATATTAAACAGTATTAAATTCATCTTCACCGAATAAATAAAGAATAAACGACGGGAATAAGTGAAGTTGATATCGTAAATATCCCGCGGAAGATCCATCGGCCCGCACCCAAAATGGCAATCGACCCAAGCTTCATCCAAGAGCTTTTATCCTCGAGAAAAAGAAAAGAGAGCTTCCATTCTCTCAATTCCCACCCCACCACACCATGTTCGACACAGTCTGCACAATTCCGCTTTCTGCGGATCTTTTCACGCAGGCCATCCACCCCAACGAGCCCATTGTCTCGGTCGGGCTTTCGTCAGGCCACGTACAAACCTTTCGGCTTCCGTTGGAGGAAAGCGACAGTGATGACGATGGGGCGTCTACGTCTTCGTCGCGGAATGGAAAAGGCCACATTGATACTATGTGGAGGACAAGACGGCACAAGGGGAGCTGTCGGACTTTGGCGTTTGGCATTGACGGGGAGACGCTGTACTCCGCGGGGACGGATGGATTGGTGAAGGCCGCGAAGACGGAGACTGGAGTGGTGCAAAATAAGATTGCCATTCCTCCAACGAAGGATGGGTGAGTTTTTATTATGATCAATTGTGCTTTGTGGAGTGATTTGGGCTTATTAGGGGATTTTTCAGCTCCGTCGATGCTCCGACTGTCATTCACGCTCTTTCTCCTCAAACTCTTCTTCTTGCTACCGATTCGAGTGCTTTGCATCTCTATGACCTGCGCACTCCATTTTCGAATGTCTCCGCTCGACCGGAGCAGACACACCATCCCCACGATGACTACGTTGCGTCTCTGACGCCTCTTCCGGCCTCGGATACCAGCACTTCGGGTTTCAGCAAGCAATGGGTTACAACGGGTGGCACAACGCTGGCCGTGACAGATCTACGACGTGGGGTGATGATGCGCAGTGAAGACCAGGAGGAAGAATTGATCAGTTCCACGTACATGGGCGGCCTCCCGTCCAGCGGAAGTAGCCGCGGCGAGAAAGTGATTGTGGGTGGATCCAGCGGAATTCTTACGCTCTGGGAAAAGGGCGCTTGGGATGACCAAGATGAGCGGATTTACGTCGAGCGGGGCGACGGTGGAGAATTGGAAACCTTGTCCGTTGTTCCTGATGAGCTGGGCAAGGGCAAGATGCTCGCTGCTGGACTTGGAGGCGGTAAAGTCAAGTTTGTCCGCATCGGCTCCAACAAGGTTGTCTCGGAGGTCATGCATGACGAGACCGAGGGTGTTGTGGGTCTTGGATTCGACGTTGAAGGCCGCATGGTCAGTGGAGGTGGACAAATCGTCAAGGTCTGGCATGAAGCCGTGGGCGATGGCGAGGGTGAGGAATTCTTGCCAACTGGAAAGCGCATGATGGAAAGCGACAGCGACGATTCGGATGATGACAGTGATGCGGAGAGCCACAAGGGCGATCAGGGACGACAGAAGCGCAAGAAGAACAAGGGCAAAGACCGTCGCGGTGGACAGCAGGTTATGGGCTTTGCTGATATGGACTGATTGATATATTGATACCCACGGAGAGAAGGATGACAAAAAAGAAAATGCATGGCATTGGTGTCTTAGGGACGACAGAGATTCGAGGATGGAAACTAAAAGTCAAGGTCTGTATGTACTTTTATGAAACCAAAGTATGCCAGATGCCCTGGCGATATACGTAAGTATATCTAGGCAGATTTATACATAATACAATGGTTATTTAGACATCACCAAGCAGCATCTTCAGCTGGGACCAGCAATTGATGATCATCGGCTATGACTATATCCTATGGGGGATTTCCGACAATGAATCCAATCCGCCTGCGGAATTATTCTCGAAAAACCGCATTGTAACTGCAGGAATTAAGCCTTTTCTTTATAATCAAATCCACGATCTTCTTCTATTCGGATCTTCGCCAGTCCCATATTGCCGAAGCCTCACCAGCCCCGCGACCAAAGACCCACGGCAAAGGCCTTTGCCCAATTGCTTCATGACGTTGCGGTGGCTCTCGTCCGGTGGGGTGTGGGGAGCAGCGATTATTCATGGATGATGAAGCATGTGCAATCTTATATCTAGACTAGAGGGTGCCTGGCTATTCTCTTTTGCTCTTGCTTTTGATTCCATCTCCAAATCAGATATCTTCATCTACCACAATGGACGCCTTTGAATACAACCCCAACCCCGGCCGAGTCGTCTTTGGCAGCGGCACTCTCCAGAAACTCCCCGATGAGATCGCCAGACTCAACCTCAAGGCTCCGCTGGTTCTCTCGACTCCTCAACAGGTGAGCCAGGCGGAGAGTGTCAAGGATGTGCTCAAGGGCCAGGTTGCGGGGATCTTCAATGAAGCCACCATGCACACGCCCACCCACATCACCGACAAGGCCGTCGAGTATGCATCTGCTCAAAAGGCGGATTCCGTTATTTCTATCGGTGGAGGAAGTACCATTGGCTTGGGCAAGGCGATTAGTATCCGTACCGGATTGCCTCATATCTGCATCCCGACTACCTATGCGGGGAGCGAGATGACTCCTATCCTGGGTGAGACGGCGGATGGACTGAAGAAGACGCGCTCTGACCCGAAGATTCTCCCGGGAACGGTCATTTATGATGTTGATCTTACCATGACTCTTCCGTCGGCGATGAGTGCGACGAGTGGTGTCAATGCCATTGCGCATGCTGGTGAGTATCCCCCATGTTTGAATGAAGGGGTGTATCTAACTCTCTCCAGTCGAGGCACTCTACGCCCGCAACACAAACCCCGTTATCAACCTGATGGCCATTGAAGGCACACGGGCACTGGCATCGGCTCTTCCGGAGATTGTCGAAAACCCATCCTCCCAATCCGCCAGATCTCTCGCTCTGTACGGAGCCTGGCTTTGTGGAACCTGTCTGGGCAGCGTGGGCATGTCCATCCACCATAAACTGTGCCATACCCTCGGTGGTAGCTTCAACTTGCCTCATGCGGAGACTCACACTGCTGTCCTCCCTCACGCCATCTCCTACAATGCTCCTAAGATCCCCGAGGCCATGAAGAAACTGGCCGAGGCTCTCCCCGACAGCAACGGAGATGCGATTCACGGGCTGAATGTGCTGCTGGCCAAGTTGAAGGTCAAGCGTGGACTGACGGATTTCGGAATGAAGGAAGAGGATGTCGACAAGGCAGCGGACATTGCAGTTGGCAACCCATACTGGAATCCCCGGGAGATTGAACGGACGCCCATCCGTGAGCTGATTCGGAGAGTATGGGCTGGCGAACCGGCACGAGCGGATTTGTAATGCTAGTAAACGGGGTGTCTGCTTTACCACCACATTATGTATATATTGATTTACGCTTTCAACTGTGAGATCCTGTCAATACAAAAATGAGGCATTTCCAATTCCATCGCCACGAATAAATGGGTGATCGTCCCCCTGGTGTTGTATATCGCATCTCTGCCATTGGCTCCGAAATGGCGGGGTGAAGTGGGGTGATTCTTTTTTTTTTTTTTTCCCTTTCCCCCCCAAAAATCCACGACAATTACAACTTCCTCGTCCTCAACTCAGAAAAAGCCATTTTTTCCAGGACTCGACAAGTTTCCTCTTCCCCACACAATGGCGACCGAAATGGAGGCTGCCCCTGTACTGTCAACCCCCGATAATCGCATCCTCGAGGAAACCGCCCCCGTCGCTACACGCGAGTCGAACCGCACCTTGTCGGACGAGGAGCTATCCATCACCTATGACATTGAGCGCACATTGAAGGAGATCCGCGAGGCTCGGTACAAGCGGATTGCTCTGCAGTTTCCGGATGACATGCTCCCGGATGCTCCTCGGGTGTTTCAACTGCTTAGTCGAGGGTTGGATAGACAGAGCGTGGCCAACAACAACCCCGCTTTGAGCAATGGGAATGGCACCACCGCGGATCATGCAGACCAGTTGGCTCATTCGGTGTCTCAAATAAATGTGGAGGATGCTACGGAACAGCCGCCCAGATTGTATATCCTGGGTGATACTTCCTACGGGACATGTTGTGTCGATGAAGTGGCTGCGGAACATGTAGACGCAGATGTCGTTGTGCATTATGGACGATCATGCCTATCCCCGGCGGCCAGGTTGCCGGTGATTTATGTCTTTACGCACAAAGAACTGCCCCTAGACCCCGTGGTCCGGGCTTTCAAGGAGACCTATCCCGACCTAGCTACAAAGGTCATCGTTGCTGCCGATGTTACCTACTCGGACCATGTCCCCGGGGTGTATGCTCGTTTGGTAGAGGAAGGGTACACAAATCTGTTTGCCACGGAGCTGGTCCATGAGCCCTCGTCTGCCATTCCCAATCGGACTGTGCCCGACTCGGTACGCGATCAACCAGAGTCACTATCGGAATGGCAGTTGTTCCACATCTCGGATCCCCCGACTGCCTTGCTTCTCACCCTTTCATCTCGCGTTGCTGACATCAAGATTTACCCAACGGATGATCCGATGAATGAAAATGTCAAGCCGCTACCCGCGTCAACTGCGGCCGCGTTGCGTCGGCGGTACGCCATCTTGACCCGTCTCAGTACCGTTCCGATCTTCGGAATCCTTATCAACACGCTAAGTGTGAAAAATTACCTGCATATAGTGGAACATGTCAAAGAAATGATTGCCGCGGCCGGTAAGAAGAGTTACATGTTTGTGGTCGGAAAGGTGAACGCCGCCAAGCTTGCCAATTTCAGCGAGATTGGTGGCTGGGTGGTCATTGGATGCTGGGAAAGTTCGTTGGTGGACAGCAAAGAATTCTGGAAACCGGTGATCACCCCATTTGAGTTGGAGCTTGCGCTGAAGAGGGATGATGAGCGGGTCTGGACGGGTGCCTGGCAAAGTGATTTCCAAAGCATCCTCGACCGACCTGCCCAGCAGGGCTCATCGGCCGATAATGATGAGGAACCCAAGGAGGAGGAGGATGAGGACGGCATGTCCGAGCCCGAGTCCGCACCACCTGAATTTGATCTCCGTACCGGCCGCTATGTCTCGCACACCCGACCGATGTGGAATGCTGCACCCCGCGTTTCTTCCCAGGGCGATGATGCAGTCTCTGCTGCTAGTGGACCATCGGCTGCCCGGGCTCTGGCTAGACGGACTAAAGGAGATCTGGCGATGATCGGCGGCACTGTATCCCCAGGGGCGGAATTTCTACGATCGCAGCGGACGTGGAAGGGACTGGGTAGTGACTTTGATATTCGATACGATGAAGATGATGAGGAGGCTCCTGACAGCACGCGAATAGTGGAAGGGCGCAAGGGCATTGCAAGGGGATACACGGTGGGCGATTCGATAGAGAAACACTAAACTTCTCCCTACAACAGGAGCACAGGGCTATTTAAAAAAGAACCACACACACATTACCCCATCCGTCCATTCCCATCACCTCATAATCTGCCGGAAGCGTAAACTACTAGTCTAGTGTCTACCCTATTGGTGCTACATCCATAGAGCAGGGCAAAGGAAAAAAAAAAAGTCAGTATCCCAACACCGTCCGCGGGATCTGTAAGGTCGATTTGAAGCGATCAAAGGGGAGATACAAAACCAGAAAAGAACAGAATCCAGATCAATAATCGCACTAGAGACTTCGCTAGACAGAATAATGATAATGAACTAAAGAAAAACCTTTGGACGGCACCAACACAATGCAAAAAACACCGTTGGGGCGACCTATCACATGACGCAACGGGTCAGATCCTGGATTTTGTTCCCAATTGTGAGTTGTCAAAACCACCCAACCAACCCTTTCTTGGGTTTATCTCACCTTCTCTTGCCTTTTCCATTCCTGCTCTCCTCTATTAATCCCCCCTCTGTCTCGATTTGATGGACGCTCATGGTCTTTATCTTCTGGGTGTAAACCGCCCTCCTTGCGCATCCCCGTCCTGTTCTCCTTATGATGTGCTGCGTCTCCCGCATTCTCCGCAGTACTCGCGATTTCGCGCCTTAAACCTCGGAAGTAATCTAAGAGCAGAGGAAGAACAAATAGACAAGGCTCCGCCATCATGTCTACCCTCTCCGACACAGCAGGGACTGTTGTGGTCGACATTTCACACGGCAAGATGCCGATAAGAGAGATGCCCGGTTCCGGTCAACAAGGCCTCGTCGAAACCGTCCGAGAACAGTCAGTCGTTTCGGCCCAACGAAGCCTCTCGACATTCGAACGAGTTATCACCACCAATGCTCCTATCCTCGAGTCTCTCCTGCTACAAGCCCCGACCGATTCCATCTTCAAGCTCTACCATACCTCCCGTTACCTCCGTTCCTTTCTCCGATCCTATCCGACAGCATGGAAGTACCTATCTTTCCGCTTGTATTATCCTTCAGGCACTCCTCCTCCAGTACGAGTGGTTATCCCGGGCTCATCGGAGACTCTGGTGCCGCGCCAGTCCCGACCATATGCTCTTGACCAGTTGTTGATGAATGTGGTGGTGCCGTTTAGTCCGATACTCAAGAGCCTAGAACTAGATAATACAGCGGTATCGGGCCAGATCCTTATCTCGACGGTCTTACATTCCCGGCGAGAAACCCTAGAGCATCTCTCCGTCCGGGGTTGCAAGAATGTGTCGCTCAAATACCACATCATTCCATACCTAACCATGTTTGGCCTTCAGTACGACGTGGACATGGAAACCAACTCCGGAACTTCTACCTCGAAAAAACACCTTGCCCTCAAGAGCCTCTACACATACCGGTGTCGTCACCACCGCCGAAGGCCCTATCTCTCCTCATCGTTGGTACGGAAGGATTCAGACTCTGAGCCCACCCATGAGCTGGTCAATCTATGCCACAAGCTGGGGATCTGGACGGATACGACCTGGTGCTCGACTCCCGCTGGAAGATGCTATAGGAGAAGAGGTTATGTCTCTATGCGGGTTCCGCAGGGGTCTGCTGAGGTTTGGGTAGTTTTCGATCGATTATGGCGGTCCAAAAACTGGATCGGGCCCATTGACTCGTCATATCGGGCACCTGCGGAGCGGGATGGAAAGGTATGGGAGCATGGCGAATTTGGAAACTTTGGTGAGGCGTTGGGAACCGGAGAAGGAGATTGTTACGGTGAGGGCAAAACGGTACCCGCTCACCTGCGTCACAGCCACACACGATTTGTCGAGAATATTCGGTGTGACAATTGCCTCGAGGATATTTCCGAGAGGTGTGAGCAGTGCAGCATCCTGATGCACTGTGTTGGGTGTCGAAAGACTCTCTGTGCAAGCTGTGCTTATGACAGACCATACAGTCATCTTCGAGCTCGGCCTTCTTCGGAAGACACATCCTCGCAGGAAAGTGATTCCATCTGGTGGGCTCCTGGTGCTACAGTTTCGCCATGTGTCATGCAGGATCCCTTGGTAGATGGGTCAGGAAACGAAACGTTGAATGCCAACGGTCCTACACCGTACCCGAATCTCAAATTCCATTGGTGCTGTACCGAGCCCATATTCTCCGGCGGTGGTGGCATCAGTATCGGAACTCCCAACCGCGATGTGGACCACGTGCGAGCAGTGCCTCTGCCTCGAGGGAAAGGCTGGGAAGATCTGGAGTACACTGCCCATGAGTGGAGCAAGACCTTCCCCAAGTACGCCTATGGCGATCCGAAGAAACCCGATTACTCTCTCCAAGAGGGCCACATTGCCATGATGAGATGGCTGCTGGGACCCCCAGATCGCAAGGCATCAGCTTGCCCGCGTAACCTATGCCAGAGCTGTTATGACACTCCGCAATGGAAGGTTCACTGCAAGAGCTGTTCGAAGCCATTATGTATTGAACATGATCTCCGGGGTCTTCGCCTGCGGATATGTGGCTACCGGGACCTCGCTCTGGAAAAGATAGCACTCCAGACCCATATCAAAGCCAATCCACAGCATGCTAATCGTGAAACATTTGTGCCTCGACACCTTCCGCAGACTGATTCTATGTCAGGGTTTGAACTTCCGTATCGAACGCAACGGCTGCTCGACTCTACCACGAGCAGTTTTACCGAAGAGCATCCTGCGGAAGGTTCGATGGATGCGACTCCACCTGCTTCGCAGAATACTATTGACCAGTCCGAGTCTTCTGTCCCCATGCGGCGTCGGAGCTTCTCCGGGACAAACTCTAACCGGTCTGGTTCATCGTCGCCAACTTCGGTGTACTGCGAGGCGCCTCTTGAAATGCCTAAATGGCAAGGCTGCCAGTCCTTCTTCTGTCCACAGTACCGAGCACTAGGGGATCAGCGACAGAGGTGTGCGAGTGTCCTCCGGGAATGTACGAGATGCTCAGTGAACGTGTGCCAAGATTGTATCAATGACAACCCGCCATGCAACTGCTCTTACTGCTCCGTCAACTATCTCTGTCCAAACTGTCTCAAGTTACGTGAGCAGGACGGCACTTGTCGCCGACAGGAAGAAGAGAGGGCTCGACGAGAGCAGAAGTGGAAGAGAGACATGCAGGCGTTGGAAGGCATTTTGGAAGTGAAGCTGGCAAACGAGGTGGCAGAATATGCAGGCCAATTCTTCGACACTATCGAACAGCCGGGTGGCGTTGTTGAGGAGGTGGAGGATATTGATCACGACGAGTTTGCTGTGGACGACAGCTTCCACGACATGGAGTATGCGCAAGAGACGATGCTAGACAGTCTCGAGTGATTACAACATTCCAGTCTGATCCGTCGCTCTATTGTGCTTGCTGTCGATCTCCAGGCACTGTTCTATTTTGCCCAAAATACCAAATTCGTTTCGCGAATTCTTTTCGGCTCTTATCAAATTCCGAGTTTCACGGCGTCCAACGGGCATTCTATTTTGCAAGGGGGTTTATTTCACCGGGTACATTTTTGACCGCTGAACCAGGGTGGTGTTTCATAGGGTTCCTGGACTGACGGCGTCTACTTTTTTCTATGTTTTTGTCCATTGGTCTTGATGCGCAGGGAGCATTGGGATTTGTCGATCTGCTACGGGTAGCATACGGGGGAGTGATTGATTGTATGAGTCTGGCCGAGTCTCCTGGCTTGAAACAGGGATCTCTTTTTTCTTTTCTGTTTTTTGTTCGAGTTGAATCTCTTGCTCGAGTTACCGCCAGTGATCTACATTATTGCATGTCGGGATGACTATGGAGGTCGGATACTTTGTTATTGTCAGTAATACTTTATCAGCGTCTGTTCTTTTTCTGCAGGGAGGGGAAAAAATAATAAAAGCAAATCAGGATTTAGCAATCTTCTGCAGTGTATTTTGAAGAAATCCTCGACTTCGCCGTAGATGCATTGTAACATATGTGCTACGTGGTACATACCCGTGATGCACTCGGAGATGTAGTGAGTAAGGTAGCTGAAAGTTGTGACGATGATACTTATTCTTTTTTTCATGCAGAGTGTGAAGCAGCCAACCTAATTAGGCTGAAAATGCACTCCTGATGAATGTGTCACTGCGTCCCACGTATGTAATGCCCTATAATATGAGGTCGCATCCTTGCCAATTTAAATGTTGGGGTTTGACAGAATAACTCATCGCTGCAGTGCAAGGCTATATGCATCATATCTTTCATAATCGAGTTCTGAGGTTAGCATCCAGCTCAGGCACTTGAGCTGGTATGAGATGTTCCGTCTCACAAACATCTTCGCTGCATCTATGATTGTTACATCTCAAGGAAAGTGACCCAGACGGCCTGGTAGCCGCATTTGAGAGTGATTGTAGGATCCAAGAGCCAGCCAATGTGGTTGACATGAATGTTGATAAAGGCATGTATTACGAAGCCAGCATTAGAATGAATGACCTATGCAAGATGTTGGGCATTAGTTGTCTTTCGGTGCATGTCTTCGTAATTCTCTCTGGTCGAGTAGTTTGACAAGACTCGAATTGACACAGTATGGTAGAACGGCTGGTTATATGAACCAGTTCTCGCTTCGTGAGGACAGTAGCTTTAGAGAAGAATCATCTTCATCAGTACTGCCTGCAATATAAATCTTATTGCCATTCATCGCACGCGCCTCCATTTCTTTGAGCTGGTCTGCTTGAGTCAAAACGATGCAGCTTTCGGTCCCTTCGCAAAACGATTATGAGCACATTGTGTCAAGATTCCTAAAAGACATAGGATATTTCAAACCATCGATCACTCCGGATTTGTCCCTGGAGAAACCGGTCACCTCCTACTTTGGTTCGCAGCCTTGGGAACCTTTGATCAAAGACCAAGCCGTCAAACGGGCGAAAAGGTCTGCTGTTGAACTGGGGATGATTTACCCATTTGTCTCCAAGGAACACAAAATCGCCTGTAGCATTTTCATCACCTATGTGTTCTTAATCGACGACTGCGAGTCAGGCCTCATTCCAGGCCTCGAAGAGTTCGAAACACGGTTGATCCAGGGGAAACCGCAGGAGTCGCCTGTCCTAACCTCGATGCTTGAATTCCTCGGTAAGATGGGCACGCTTTTCGGGTCCTATGGCAGAATCATAATCTCCAAGAGCATGGTGGAGTTCATCGGTGGACGACTGGTCGAGAACCGCTATGAGGGATCGATGGTGCCCCCGGTTGGAGCACTGCGATTTCCTCAGTATTTTCGTCGAAAGGCCAGCATTGCGGACCCCTTCGCTCACTTTGCCTTCCCCCAGCAGCTCTATCCAGAAGAAGTCTTCTTGGAGGAGTATCTCCCGATTCTTCCGGACGCCGCCGATTTCGTCAGTTTTTCCAACGATATTATATCCTTTTACAAGGAAACCATGACGGGGGTTGAGGACCTAAATTACATTTGTAATTTCGCCCACGTCCGCCAGATTAGTCTGCTGGAGGCACTGCGGATCACCAGTGAGAAGGCGGTTCAGTGTGTGCGCAACATTCGAGCTGTTCTATCCAAGTCAAAGTATCCCGAGCTCCTGGATACAACCGATTTATTCCTCCAGTCCTATGTGGCGTGCCATTTCAATTTACCACGTTATAAGCTTGGGGAACTGGACATTCGTGTGTAGCTCAGCTCTTTAGCTGATGATCTGGTCCAGCAGAGATGAATGAATGGAAAACCCTCATGACAGGCAACTCCATCCATGATAGAGAAATGTCAGTTTCGAAAACAATCCATTTCTTATTTTTGACACTTCACATCATCGTTCGTAGGTCGTAGCAGTTGGTTGTTCAGTTGGAGTTGCAGTGTTGTTGGAGGAAGCTTCTAGTGGCCCCGCATTTTCGCCGTGACCGACAGAAGCTGCTCGAAGTCTGGACTTTCCTCTTCTCGATTTCCTCGACGCACCTGAATTCCTTCCAGTTTACAACCGAGATACTCGAAGACGAACACCTTCTTCTCAGATACATCTCCAATTATATTATCCCACAAGCAGCGAATTACACCACAATGTCCGACGTCGAACGTGACCCCACCCCCGCCGAAATCGCCAACCGCGAACGCGAAGAAACAGAACGCAAGGCAAAGGAAGAAGCAGAACAAGCCCAGCTCCCGTACAAATGGACACAAACTATCCGTGATGTAGAGGTGACGGTGCCAGTGCCAGGAAATCTTAAGGGAAGGGATATGGATGTGGTGTTGACCAAGAATAAGATTAAGGTGGCCGTGAAGGGACAGCAGACCTTCATTGAGGTTTGTCGAATGGATAATTGAAGCTGTCAAGGTGTTATTTCTAACAAGAACAGGGCGATTTCCCCCATCCTATTCTCGTCGATGAATCCTCGTGGACTCTCGAAACAACCTCGCACCCACCTGGGAAAGAAGTCTCGGTCCACCTGGACAAGGTCAACAAGGTTGAATGGTGGCCGCATGTGGTGACCTCTGCTCCCAAAATCGATGTGTCCAAGATTACTCCCGAATCATCCAAGCTGAGCGATCTAGACGGAGGAACGAGAGCAATGGTGGAGAAAATGATGTACGACCAGCGACAGAAGGAGATGGGTGGACAGACTAGCGATGAGCAGCGAAAGGCAGAGATTCTGAAGAAGTTCCAGGCGGATCACCCGGGTACGTTTTCTATACTGCCAGCCTTTGTGATGCAAGATACTAACTTGATATATAGAGATGGACTTTTCCAATGCCCAGATTGGCTGATTTTGTGCATACTTAAAAAAGACTTGTCTAATGGTGTATGAAGTAATGAGAATGAGAGTTTCAACGATCCTGTACATGGCACATGAATATGTTATTCTTGGAGCAATCCATCTTGTCTTCGCTATTTTTTGGTATATCGAAGCGAATAAGAGAGTTGCCCTCTTTGGACTAGCGCTATGAAAACAAAACAAACTCGTGTTCAATGCATGTGACGATCTTCCATCATCGACACTCGCAGTGACGGTCCATCATGTATAATCATTGCCAATTTGGCTTATCCATTGCGGTTGCTTCGAAGCAGCGCTGATACTAAGAATATCCTACATCTGGGGTTTAGAATGATTAGTGGGCGCATGGCGAGCATCTCCGCCTTTGTTGCCCGAGTGTGTCTTGAATAGTGTCGACTTTCAGCTGCAGTTATATTCTTGCTCTGTTCTCAGTACAGACAAACTGCAATATATAATTCTCATATTCTATTCCCTCAATTTGTCTATACGCTCTTCGTCATGTTGATCACGCCGAACCCGTCTCCGTCCCCGGAGAATACTACTGAGATACAACAGAAAGGCAACTCACATTCCCCTACACTATCAGAGCAACTACAGGGCAGAAAAAGTCTATTTCGAGTTCCAATGTACCAGAAGCAAAATTTTGTGTCATTCAAGACCACTGACGAATCCACCGAGTCTGTCTATCATGCCCGTCGGGCCCATCGGAAGTCTCGTGCCGGTTGTTTGAACTGTAAGCGGAGAAGGGTCAAGGTATTCCCCTTTAGTTCTCATTGGGGTGTATCTCTGTCTAACTGGTCAAGTGTGACGAGTCGAGGCCTCACTGCATACGGTGCCAAAAGCATGGTGTCGATTGTGACTATGATGTCGTCCAATGTCGAGCTACTAAGAACTCGGGAATTGTTTCCCATTCCACCAAGAAGGTTCCGAATTTGACATCATCAGGCTCGACAGTATACTCTATGTCATTGGCTGCAGTTGCCGAGAAAATCGATGACCTTCTGCAGATGAAGCCGCGGAATGGCCAGTTATCGGACAATATCGTTGCTTTGCAACACTTTCATAACTCTACCCTTGCTACCGTTGGCACCGGAGGCTTCAAGGGGGTAATGAGAGACCAGGTGATTAAATTGGCATTTGATGTCAGAATTCTCTTGATAGTATGGTATAGCTCCAACTAACTGATATAGTCGCCGTTTCTTATGCACACCGTCATAGCCGTAGCGACAACTCATCTTTGTCGCGTCGTCCCAGACAATAGCACCTACAAATTTGCCGAGGCCTATCACTGGCAACAGGCCATCAGCCTGTACTCCAAGGAGATTTCGTCCACCGTCGGCTTGCACAATATGGACACTCTATTCTCCGCCTGTCTCCTCTTGACAGTTCATTCCTTTGCCCTGGAGGATTACAACCCCCGGGCCTCCTTTGTCTTTTCAGATAATCCCGAAACACTGAATTGGCTCATGCTTCAGGGCGGATTGAGACATCTCCTCGGTCTCACTAGGCCGTGGATATCTCAGAGCATATGGGCGGCCCCATTCATGGAGTCTCGAGATGAAAACATCATCTTTGATGACCATCGTACAGGCCGGGTAGGACTTCACCCCGAGCTGGCGGACATCTGTGGCATCGACGATACAACCACCGAAGAGACTAATCCGTACATGTGGCCGTTGCGAATGCTTTCCCCACTTCTTTTACTAGAACGATCCGTGAAGAGCTTCTCCAAGTACACAACCTTCATGGGCCGTCTACTGCCTGATTACTTTGATAAGTTAATACAAAAAGACCCACCTGGCTTGATCATTCTCAGCTGGTGGCTGGCACTCGTGAGTGCGACGGACCTGTGGTGGGCGAATGCGCGAGTGCGGTCCGAATGTACAGCCATCTGCATGTTTCTCGAAGACAGCGACGATCCTCTTGTTCTTAAACTGCTAGAGTTTCCGGCAGGGACGTGTGGGTATCTGCTTCGACATGTACAGGAACGGGCTGTGCTCGATTCCTGTGGAGATCTTGTTGGGGTCTTTTAATTCTTTGAATAATTTGGGCTTTTCCCCAAGAACTGCATATATGATAGATACCCTCTGCACTTTCGCGCTGAATGGATATTTTGGCCTTGTCGCATGCATGAAGATGAAAAATGTTATATGAATGTCATTGCTGAATTATTATAGCTGTATCGTAGACATCATCGCATTTGCGCCAATATGAAACTCCCCACCTTCAAATCAAAGACCACGCCCTGCGTGTCATCCCACCCAAGCCCAATAAACCATACCCACTATAAGACAAATCCATCAGAAAGAAGACAATACCGATATGAGATAATTACTATAAATTTTGATCAAACGTTATTTGCATGGGGAGCAGCCCCCCGCCAATCACCGACTCTCCCACGATCTCCGGTGTTGTGATAGCCGTTGCTGATCAGCACGACACCTTGATGGTAAATCCGGTCGCTGCAGGACCGGTCTGGGGGGTGCGATCTGAGCTGGAACCACAGGCGGATACATCGATGAGACAGACATGGATCTTGACGGTGCTGGCGATACTCGTGGCGAGTATGGTGGCGGGGGCGTTTCCCCCGTTGCCGTCGAGGTATTCCCGTAGCTGCTAGGGAAAGAGATCGCCGATGAGACGTCCGAAGTGAGATCCTCTGGGCGATTACTGGAGTGATATACGTTGCGGCTCTTTTCGTCCGGATAAGATGACGATGATAGTGACGATGAGGAGATGGATGGATCGCGCATGTGGGCCGCCAATGTCTTCTCCTGGATGCTTACGGGACGGGGTGTATACCGCGGCAAAGGGACAACAGACGAATAGCCAGCATCATGGTCAGTAGGGCGGGTGATGGCCCAGTCATCGCCTTCAGTCCAGGATCTGGTGTTGCTGCTTCTCCTTGGATGATCGGAGACGGTCATCATTTGAGGGGCTGGAGTCGGCCTAGGCGGGGAACTGGGACGCGCAATGCAACCACACAGCCCCTGGAGAAAGGACATTTTTGATAAGATTGTCGGCGAACACAGAATTAGACCAGAATGCAGTAATGGGATGCTGTGTGATCTGAATTAAATATGCAATGGGTGGCCCTGTATAGGATAAATATGATGCACAAAATCGATAAAGATAGACAGATCAGATGAAAAGAGATGATCTCCGCGACGGACAAGGGGACTTTGACTCAAACAGCCTCACAAGAACATGACTTTTAAGGTCCAGAAGAATGCCCAGCAGCACCAGCTGGACAGTGAGATGTGAGAAAGAAAAAGAGTACAAAGGGGAGGGGAACTGGAAGAAAAGAAAAGGACAAATGGTGTTCGTATCGAGGAATAAGAATAGAAAGCCGATCGATGAGGCAGTCAGGCACCCGTATTTTGTACATTGCGCTGATTGGCTGATAAGTCTTATGCCTGCCTGAGGCGTCAAGGCACTCAGGCACTGAGTTTTCCCCACCAAAAAAGTGGGATTTCGTTTTTTCTTCCGCAATTCTTTCGATCTTTTCCTCCACATCCATTCTTTGCTTTGTTTTATTGCTGTTTATTTTATTCTCTCTTTACTGTCAGTCGCTTCAGGGCACCTATCATCATGACTGCCCCTACGTCCAACGCCCCCGACGAGTTTGCGACTATGCTCAGCAATGTCGAACCCCCAATGGTCCCCCCGCATCGCTCCCATGACCCCTCCAATAATATGAAGCGCACTGATCCTTTTATGTTTGGTTCTCGGTACCTCGAACAAGGCGACGATGTCTACGAGTTCAACGCCTGGGACCATGTCGAGCCGGACGATGATTTCAAAGAATTTGCCCAAGGCCAGTACGCTAAACAGCGCGAAGCCCCCGTCTCAGACTACGACAAGCACCGTTTCAACTCGGACCCGGCCAAGTGGTGGAATCTGTTTTACAAGAACAACACGGCCAATTTCTTCAAGAACCGCAAGTGGTTGCAGCAGGAATTTCCTGTTCTCGCGGACGTGAGCCGGAGCGATGCAGGCCCGCAGGTTGTGTTGGAGGTTGGCGCTGGCGCTGGAAATACTGCGTTTCCATTGCTAGCCAACAATGAGAACGAAGGGCTTATGGTTCATGCGTGCGACTTTTCGAAAACTGCCGTCAAGGTGATGCGCGAAAGCGAGCACTATGACACCAAGCACATGGTGGCCGATGTCTGGGATGTTAGTGCCGTGCCCACCGAAGAGAACGATTCAATGCCACCAGGCTTGACGGAGGGGTCTGTGGACGTTGTAATTCTCATCTTCATCTTCTCCGCCCTGTCGCCGACTCAGTGGAGCCAAGCCTTGAACAACATCTACCGTGTCTTGAAGCCCGGCGGCCAAGTTCTTTTCCGTGACTACGGACGAGGAGACTTGGCTCAGGTTCGATTCAAAAAGGGCCGATACCTGGATGAGAACTTCTATATCCGTGGAGACGGTACACGAGTATATTTCTTCGATCGGGAGGAGCTGGTCCACATGTGGAGCCAGTGGGCTCCGGGGAGAGATGTGATTGTCCTTGAAAAGGAGAGCGAAAAGGCAGGGAGCGAAGATTATTCGAAAATCAACAGCGAATCCGACGGTGTTTTCGAGATCGCCAAACTAGGCATTGACCGACGGTTGATTGTAAACCGACAGCGAAAACTCAAGATGTACCGTTGCTGGATGCAAGGGCATTTCAAGAAGCGCATCAATTCCGCGTCGGCTGAGGAAGAAAAGAAGGAAGCATCATGATTCCGAGAATATACAAAAGATTTGCCGACATGCGCCGCATAACACCCAGCGAAACACGGCCACCCAACTCACGATATTAGTGCGGGTTAATGCTGACTCGGAAATGGCTTTATCATGAGGAATCAGCACACCTTTTATGGATAACGCCTCTGATATCCCCGCACGCTCAGAGGAAAGGTACTTCTATAGATAGACTGTGCCTGTGGATATGATCTTATCATATTATGAAACAGCCCCAATCGGCCCACCGAGGGTCTGAGTCTTATTTGCTCAGCCCTATGACACCGATGTGGAGATCTCACGGAATTGACGAGGATACGACAGAAATCATTGGATAGAACTACTAGATTAGATGGCTTTCACATTCCAAATAGAAAGAAAGAAATGAAATGTTGAATTATGACAAATATCTAACTGCATCTTAGTATTCACAATAGACACAGAACTAAAAAAGAAACAATAACCTGACATCTATAGACATGATTCTGCAAAATGAAGGTCAGATATCTACAAAGAAGGGAAATAGGGAAATGAAATGTTAGAAAAAATGGAAACACCGGTGTACTCCATCCATGCATGCAAGCGAGGGAACGCAAAAGGAGCGGGAACAAGGCCCGAAAATATTGGCAGGGGCAAATTTTTTGCAGAGAATGGATAACCTGTGCAGTGGAAAAGAAATCTAGATGTGCTTTTTTCTTTTTGTTTTTTTACTCAGACCAAATGGTTTCATAGATGGGTACTCACTCATGGCCGGTCGTATGCAAATGACGTGATGATAACGGGATGGGCAATGTCATTCATGAGGTCAGGCTGGGACACTCTCCCTGGGCTCTCTGGAAAGCACCAGCGAAGAGGTCCTGCATGGCGCAGTAATGGAAGAGAATACCACCCAGCACTGCGAAATGCCAGATGTTGTGGCTGCCACCCACGTAATCAAAGAGACCTGGGCTCCAGCGCTCGGGGACCTGCGAGGCATAGATGCATGCTCCGACGAAATAGACCAGGATGCTCTTCACAACTGGTGCGTAGAAATATACGCACCATTCGAAACCTCGGGTGTAGGTGAGCTGGAACAAGGGCGCGAATCCAGTCAAGGCAAGGGTGACAAAGAAAGCCACACGAGCCCAGGCCAGATCATGGCGATTGAAGGTCGGGTGCCAGGGGAGAACCACACCACCAACGCCCAGGGTCATGGTGAGCATAATATACGCCCATCGCGACACCGGCTCACAGTAGAAAGCAGTGTACTCCGTAGTGACGATTGAGCCGGCCACGAGCATGGAAATTCCTGTGTAGTCGACACATGCGAATCTCTCCATCAACGGCTGGTTGGCAATGCTGTTCATGGTGTGCCAGAGAGTACTGCAGACCAGGCACTTGCATGCTGCAAAGAAGAACACAGCCGCAATCAGCACATCGGTGTTGCTGCTCAGATGAAAGTTGGGGGTGAGCGGGTAGAAGTAGAAGGCGATCGACAGCACAACAAAAAGCCCAATAAGGTGGGACCAGATGTTGACCATTTCGTTGGAGCAGCAGAACATTGAGGTGAAGCATTCCACCTTGGTGGAACTGAAGCGATAACCTTGCAGGATGTGGGGATTCACCCGCCATGGGTGAGGCAGATCGGCATATGTGATCAATCGTTTCTCCTGAGCCAGCAGGATAGCGTTGTCAATGCTCTCTTGGAAAGCATCCTTGGCCCTTCGGGCTCGCTCCATACCCTCATCAACCACCTCACCCAGCTTCGAGTCAACCGCCTTCCATCCATCATCCAAGGCGCCATAGATACCACGGTCTCGGACCGCGTGTGCTCGGGATTCCAGTTCGACCAAAAACGATTCCATCAATCGCACGCCGGCTTGGGCTTTCTGTTCCAGTGTCTCCTTGGTCGCAAGCGCCTCATTGTAGTGACCCTCGAGGGTTTCCACGAGAATCTTGGCCCTCTTTTTGCCACCTCCCATAAGTTCCCCGGAGGCGTGGGAACAAGAATCCCTGACGGCCTCGAGTGTCGAATAACCTCTTTTGAGGCTGGCATCGATCTGGACCATATGCGATTTCCGATACTGTTCGATCCAGTGAAGTCGGCGCTCCAGTTCTGCAAGAAAGAGTTCAACCTATCGACAGTTAGGC
The DNA here is from genome assembly GCF_001890725.1 of Aspergillus wentii DTO 134E9. Taxonomy (NCBI): domain Eukaryota; kingdom Fungi; phylum Ascomycota; class Eurotiomycetes; order Eurotiales; family Aspergillaceae; genus Aspergillus; species Aspergillus wentii. The sequence goes on along the minus strand of NW_024467835.1, from coordinate 2,636,934 downwards.
CAAGGAAATTGCAGAAAACAATCTCTTCAACAGGGGATGCTAACCCGCAGAAAGACGGCCTCCCCCTCATAATCGCATGATAGCTTCCTGGCGGTATGGAAAGAATGTCTTCGTCGGCGATCCCGGAGAAGCCCCGTTTCTTCGCTGGGCGTTGCCAGTGACGAGGAGCTGGTGGCCTCGGGGTACGACTCAATCGTCATGGATTGTGCTGTGCAGGCCATGGTGATGAGCCTTGACTTCCTCGAAGAATCCCACCGGTTGAAGATCAATCCCGCACGTCCTTTGGGGGCTTCAGGGGGAAATAAGAAAGGAACTGGTGTTCGATCGATCGGGTACTCGGAGGTGAGCGGTAAGGCGACTTCGGATATACTCCACGCAAGGAGAAAAAACAACCGTGCAGATGCAGAAGAAGGAGAAAAGGAGACCCCTTATGTATATAAATTAAAAAGTGCAGAAAATAATAGACGAAACTGGGGATAACCGAAGGAGAGAATGGGGGTGGGTGAGAGAAGGAGTGGGAAAGAGTGAGAAAGAGTGTGATCCAACTTGGTTCTCCTGCGTCGACTAAGAGGGGCACTTTTTCCCCAACCACGTCAAGCATCGGTCGGATAAAAATTAGGACCAACTTCATCTGACAACGGACTAAACTAACACGCGAGGGTGTGTCTGCTTTCTATTCGACGTGGCGATATCTTCATTCTCTACACTCTATCGTCGTGGTCTCAGCCCATAAGCGACCGCACTCTCTGCACGTTGGGCTCATCCATTCTCCCACTCTTGTTATTCTCCGAACCGGCCTTGACTGGTTCAACTGTTGTTCATCACCCTCAACTAATCACATCGTTGCATCCGATCATCTTCTCATCTCCATACCCTCCTCATCGCCATCCCCGCATTCTCTTCCGCCATGGCTATTAGTGACATCGTCTCCGATCCTTCTCTGCTGCCCGTGTTGGGTTCCAGCGCCGAAACTTTGGAACAATGCACGAAATTGTTGGCATTGTTGGATCCCACGGCCAACGCCACTTCCGACTCTCAAGACACTGTCTTGGCTGCTTCGAAGCAGCAGAAACATCTATTTGCCCTTTTGGCCAAGCTTCGGGGTCAAAACCGAGACGCGATCTTTCGAGTTCGCGACACAAAACAATCGACTGCAGAGGCCCGCCAGGAAATTGACCGGTTACATCTTCAATTGCAGAATCTGTATTATGAGCAGAGGCACTTGACTGGGGAGATTGCGGCCTGCGAGTCTTATGAGTAGGTGGACCGATACGTTGTCTTTATACGGTGTGCTAACATTTCTGCGTTTCAGCCATAAATATCTCTCCCTGCCTTTGATACCGATTGAGGAGTTTCTCGAGCTCCATCCAGAACACAAGGAATCCGATGATCACGAACTTATGATTGCTCGCATCAACCACGAACATGCCGAACGGGAGAAACTGGAGCAGGCACGCCAGGAGCTTCTCAAGCGCAAACAGGCCTTGATCGCGGAGAACAACAAGAGAAAAGAGGATCTTGCCAATTTGGACCAGGATCTAGAACGATTCATCGACGTATGTACCCAAGCTTTCTATTTGGTCATATTGTGATCAATTGCTGACACCGTCATCTTTTAGGCGGCGAGGCCCATTCAGAAGATATTCGAAAAAGAATACTAAAAATACGGCTGTTTATCCTTTTTATTTCACACCTATCTATGTCTCGGAACGGCGTCATAATTTAAGATACCCAGAGTTTTGGCTTTAATGGATTCCATCATTGGATATTGGACGCTAGGGCGTTCTCATGTCTTGAGCTTGTCAGAATCGTCAATAATATAATAATACTTTGCCTCAATGTTGAAAATCCTAGAAAAGTATACCGTAAATCAAATCGATCAAGTGGATATAAGCATTGTGGGATACACAGCTGTGCTACAGTCGGAGCCAAGCGTCGGAGTTGATCTGCGGCCGCTTTCTCCCTCTCCGCCTTGCACTGCGATATCCACGTCGACGACACTCCATCAGCATCAGCACAAGCATTGGTGTTGCAGGGCAACGTGCTATTCAAACAGCTATCTTCAACAAAATAATGCCCGGGCCATGACGAGCAAGAATGAAGACCTGGGGTCTTCTGCGCAGAACCCCTCTCCATCCCCCGACCTCACCACCATGAGCTCCAACACCAAAACAGATGCCCAGCGTCTCCCTCCACCAGAGCCGGCAGAAGCCACTCAAAACAGATTCAGAGTCATCCTCGCCTTCTGGGCGGTGATAATTTTCCTGGGGTTCCCCATATGGTGGAAGACTACATCCATCTACAGAGCCCGGCTGCCTTTCCAGGAGATGGTTGATTGGGCTGATGGAAAGGTACGGTTTGGCTGCAGCACCAACCAAAAGAAGCTGGGCTAATTACTATTTTGAAATCTGTATAGACATGTCGGCCAGTATTTCCTCTCGAGATCCAATTGGCAACTTCGTCCATGCCGATTGCAGACGCACAGCATTTACTCCGCACCACGCAGCACACCCTGGACGATCTCAACGAATTCTCCGCCCACCATCTCAGACTGAAACTGCTGGATGACGGAACCTCTAAACCGGAAATAAATGGAGATAAAACAGAAGGATCAACATCCGCCGCTGGAGAAAAGGCTGATACAGCACTGACGGTCCGGCTACTGCCTCAAGACGACCTGGCTGCCCCCAAGTCCGAACTCCATCCCGACACCACCCAGCTGGATGTCTTCTACCCGCCCAGCCAAATTCCGGTTCCTTCGTCGTCGAATTCGCCCTTGTCGTCCTTCATTGCGGAGGAGCTCCAGCGCCTGTTCAGCGAGGAAAAGGCTACCATCGCCCAGATTCTGTCTGACAACAATGGCCCAGGTAACAACGTTGCTATGTCCTCGAACCATCAGCAGGCTGCGGTTCTCAATTCGATTTCTCCGCAGCTTGCAGAGAGCATCAGCAGAAGATTGAGACGGTCGATGAAGTACGCAGACACTTATCATCTGGCTTTCTCTTTGTTCACACCCGGGTCCGAGCCTTCATCTTGGGACATTGAAGCGGCCATTCAAGAATATATGTCGCCTCTTCTGCAAGCATTCGCTCCCATCAGCAACTTTACTGTCGATACCCAAGTCCAGTTGTATGCCGCATTCTCTCCCACCGCGCCGTTACCCGAGTATGACGAGTCGCAAGCGGCATGGACTCTCAAGAAGGAAGATCTAAGCGCCTTCATCAACGCAGCAGAATGGCCTCTGAGTCCGAGTATCGGCAACGGTCCAACCATCAACTTTATCCTCTATGTACCAGACCCGTCACAGTCCCCCTTGGTCGTCCGGGAGAACAAGGCTACGAGCTGGATCATTCCCCAATGGGGTGGAGTATTCCTCTTGAACCCACCCCTATCCACCGAAAACCCTTCAAACCCATCACATCTTTCGGAAGAATCACTGCGCTCGGCTTTCTTGACATTCTCCCACCAACTCCTCACCCTCTTAGGGACCCCGACTACCCCGGCCTCCCTTCCCCTGCGCCTCCAAACCCTCATCCGCATCCGTGCCGCAACTCTACTTCTCTCCGCATCCTCCACCATGGGCTCACTGGCCCGTCTTACTGAATCCCTCCCTTCCATTCCAATTCCTGCTACGGTTGCTGCATCTGTATCCACGACACTCTCGCATCTGGCTTCGGCTTGCACTCATCTCCGCGAGGGCCGCTTCGCAGCAGCTCTAGCCAGTGCCCGGGTAGCCGAAGCAGAAGCCGAACGCAGTTTCTTTGAAAAGAGTATGGTCGGACAGGTTTATTTCCCCGATGAGCACAAGGTGGCCGTCTATCTTCCGCTGTTAGGACCAATTGGTGTACCTCTTATTGTTGGACTATTGAAGGAGATAAAGAGAATTGTTGCGGGTTTGAAGGCGAAGAAAGCGCATTAAGGCTTAGTTTGGTTTTGTGTAGTATATAAATAATACTTTGTTTGTTTCTCTGTTGTCCTTTCTGACACTGATGGACTGGATAATATATGTACAATGTGAGGTGAGTTATAATCGAGAAAAGGGTATATTGACATTGACTCAGTGAAGTGAAGTAATACAACGCTCAAGTGGGAATCTATCTATCTACCAGAGAATAGAAAAATAAAGATATAATAAACCCGTCTAGCCAGAAACCAGCGAAATCCAACTCCAATAATACAATGCTCCTCAAGCATTCTGTTGTACACGAAGACCACTTTTATTGTCTTGATCCGTGACACGGTAACAAGGGTCGCCATTGTTATTCTTGAATCCAACTCTGTCCATCATTTCGGTAAAGGTTGTATCGGGTCTGTCGACCGGGTCGGGGGCCGGTTTGAGGAAGCCCGATGTTGCAAATACACCCGGTGGTGTGTACACCTTGATACTCTCGGTACTGGGCTGCCGGGGCGCGATAGTGATAGGTAGTGGAGGGGGTTTAGCCGAGTTACGCGAAGAGAGTTTTGGGGTTGCACCGAAAAGGCTCTTGACGCGAGTTCCGGTGCGCTGGAGCATTGAGCGCGCGCCGTCTGAAGTGCGCTTTTGGTTGTTTTGGAGGAGGAAATCGGTGCGGAAAGATGTTTCGTCTGATGGGATCGGTTCCGAGATACCGATTAATGTCCCGTTTGATGATCGCTTTGTGTGGTTGAAGACCTTGACTGAGGGTGGGAGGTCACGCTTCTGCTGTCTTCTTCGCAGGCAGAAGATTGACAGTAGTATTGCCATGGCGCCGAAGACGGCGCCTGGGAAAAAGCCGGCGGCGACGGCTGCACTGGGGAAGGATGGACAATTTCCCGTTACAGTAGTGTTGTTTGAATTGGAGTTGGAGTCGGAGTTCTCAACGGAATTTGCCGATAGCGATGAGATTCCTGAGTGAGGGGAAGATGAAGAGGAAGAGGAGGGTGTTGTCACCGAGATCGTACTGAGAGGTTGGGCATCAGTACCAGTAGAAGAGGCATCGGCTGTTGAAGATGCTTGTGAAGCTGAAGAGGTGTTAGATGTTTCAGATGATGACGCTTTTGTAGATGTAGCAAATGTAGGTGTCGAAGATGAGATGGAAGAGGTTGCTGTTGCTGAACTATCCTTAACCAGAGCACATGTGTTGTCTCCCTGGCAAGTATACCCAAAAGGACAGCATGAGTCACCACACTTTGGGAGTTCCTCGTCCAGCCTTGTCGTCTTGACAACATTTTTCGGGTAGAGAGTGGCATTTTGGAGTTGCACATCACATGTAATTGGCGCGATATAGGAACAGTCCTGGCCGCTGGGACAGCAGATTGCGGAACTCGAGTCATCCAAACTGACACAGGTCGACGAGGAAGAGCAACAGAAGTTGTCCGGCAACTTTGAGCTTCCACACTTGTTGTAGGAGCTTGGGCAGGTATCTGAATCTCGTGATTCCAGACTGAAGGCGCAGTTTGGTGTGATGCAAGTTGCGACAATGGTCAAGAGTAGAAGTAAAGAAGGACGTCCACCGATGATATCAATAAGTGTTAACCGCGCCATTTTAACGAAGGATATCTCTTTCAATAACGAATGTATGGTGTATGTATAATTAAAAGTTAAAAGATGGATAGAATTCCAGTTGGACAAGGACAGAAGATGAAAGATGTCCAACGAGAGCAGGTAAGAAGAGTCTAAAAGAGCTCGATTAGCCGACGGAGAATATTTAGCAATATGAAACAAAAGCAACGGGCACAGAGCGCTATTTGATGCCCGAGGTCCCTACGCATCACTTTACAGAAGTATCCGGATCCATCATTGCAAGCGCCGTGGTCCTAGAATAGAAGACACGGCAGATGCAGCTGATGGAGGACGGCATGAAGATGGATCCCGGCGCTAGATCGTCAAGATTCTGCAGGAACCAAAAACTCATATGCTTAGCCAGGCACGGGATGCCATTTGGCCAGCAGCTAAAATTGGCCGGGGATGAAGGCGCGTAGTGATACTGAAAATGGATTGCTGGGCGGTTATACGGAGGAGTAGAAATCGCGGCCTGTGATTGGCTCGTGGCGGGGAGTGATTACCTCAGCCACGCTAGCCCAGATCGGGCAATGTCCAATCCGCGATGGAAATTCTGCGGTTTTGAAGCTCTTCTTCGGCCTCAAGTCGACGTCCAGATCCCCTTCACAGCCGTCATCATGCTTAACCGACTCCTCCGGCCGCAGAGCGCTCTGCGTGCAGCCTCTTCTCTGACGCAGGTGAGCTTTTTTCGCCCTCCCAATGGCTCCATTCTTGACTGATCTCTCCATCTTTACCAGAAACCCGTCTCCGCCCTCCCACGCTTCCAGACCCGAGGATTGCACCGTGTTCCCCAGTTGACTCACGATGCCCATTTCAAGAACAATGGTGTTTCCGAGTTCCTGTCGCCTGAGGCTTTCGACTTTGCTTGGACACAATACCAGAGTCTCCTCATTGACAAGCTCAACCTTTTGACGCAGGGTGAGTGAAGTTCCCCGAATTTGTTGACAGGATGCAATTCCCAATGAATTGGTTATATGGCTTCGGTGAAGTCAACGGATGATTATGGAATATATACTGACTCAGCTTGACTATAGACACCGTCGATGCCGATGCCAAACCCGGAGAACTGCTGGTCAAGTACTCCCGGCGCCCGGAGATGGCCTCCGTGTTCAACTACGCCTCGATGGCTCACAACAACCACTTCTTCTTCAACTGCCTGGTGAGTGGATTCGCTTCCACGACTCAATCATAGACTGGATCTAATACATTTCTACGTGACAGTCTCCCACAACTACCCAGATCCCTGAAAAGTTCTCGAAAGACATTATCGACACCTGCTCGTCGATTGAATCTCTGAAGCTCGACTTCTTGGCCACCGCCAATGCCATGTTCGGACCCGGTTTCGTCTGGTTGGCTAAGAACCTTGAGAAGGAAGGACTGATGCACATCTTCTGCACCTACAATGCCGGCTCGCCTTACCCAGCTGCTCACTCTCGCCGCCAACCGGTTGACATGGCCACCCACTCCCCCGAGACTCCTCTCGGTAACCAGTTTGCTGGCTCCATGGGAGCTCACTCTCAGAACCAGAAGAGCCTGGCCCCTGGTGCTGTGGACGTGCAGCCTATTCTCTGTGTCAACACCTGGGAACATGCGTGGATGATGGACTACGGTATCGGTGGTAAGGCCGAGTACCTAGAGCGCTGGTGGGACCGAATCAACTGGGAGGTCGTGTTCGACAACTACAACGCGGTCAGCTCGGTTAAAGGAGGACGCAACTCGGCCAACCGGGGTCGCAGTCTGAGCATGCTATGAAGGAAAGACGAAACAAAATTCTATTAAAATAAGGGGATACATGGATCCTGATGTGTCTTGATAATTGTATTATATACTACATGTTTGGTTTCTTTCTGTGTTCAGGGTTTCTTTTTTTGTCATATGTGGTCTAAATGTACAGCGAATTATCTCAAGATAGAAGGGAATGGAAACTATCACATCAAGTATCCGTTCTTCCCTCCCAGTATATGCTCTATAAAGGCTTTATCCGAACTCCAGTATCCATTATATTTCCAACACCCATCCTCAACACATCTATGCATCACCAGCCCTCTCCCGAATCCTCTTCTCAAAAGCCTCAATCATAACCCCAGCCATCTGACCCTCAACAGCACTCATCATCATCGCATGCATCTGATTCCGAAATTCAAACTGAATCTCCAAATCCACCCTCGTCGACCTCCCATCAACAGACGGAACCAACTCCCACCGCGTACTCAAGTACTCAAAAATCCCCTCATTCGCACCGGGGAAATCCAGCCCCTCCTGTCCCATCTTCGAGTCCACCCCGAACTTGGCTCCACTGCGCGCCTCAACGACCCATTTGCCCTCGTCACAGTCCACGCGCGAGGTGAAGGTCTCGCTGAGCGGGCCGTAGCCGATTGTAAGGAAAGCGCGGGTGGGGTAGTTTGATTCTGGGTCGCGGGCTGTGACGGTCGAGGCTGTGAGGAAGGGGAGGAATTGCGAGTAGGATTCGACGGAGGAGATGACTTTATAGAGGCCTTGGGGTGGGTAGGGGAGGGTTCGGGAGGCGGTTAGGGTGCGGTTGTTGTTATTGTTGTTAGGGTCGGATGGTAGGAAGGAGGAGAGAGAGGGTAATTGAAATGAGCGTCGGTTGGTGCGATTGAGGTTGAGGTTGAGGTTAAGAGGCGTTCTCGTTGTGCTCGTCCATTGCGGTTGTTGGCGGAGAGGGTGTCGCGAGATGGAGAGGGAGGATCCCGATGGAGAGAAGAGGTTGCTTCGACGACAGAGGTGTCGTGGGATCGGTGATGGTTTCATTTTGTGTAATTCTGGTTGAAAGAAATAGGGAGAGGGTGTTGTTTGGTGTCAATGGCTGGATTGCGCGGTTGGACTTGGAGATGGTGAACTGTGAAGGTGAATCTTTTTTCTGGTCGGGATCGGCACGAGGATCGGGACGTGCCGAGATTGCTATACAACATGTGTGAATTGCTTCAAGTTGACTTGGATAAGATTATATACTATTTTTAATATTTCTATTATATTCTTCTATGATGGTAGTCACTGTATATGTTCAAAATAACATCCATAATGGGTATATAGCAGATGAACTATTTACTCGTATCTGCTCAATTCATTTGACGATCGAAAAGACCCTGAACAGGTTAGCAATCCTATCCTTATATTCCAATGGGAATTGTAATGGCTTACCCAGTCAAATTCCGCCGGTGCATCGAGCATCTCATCAATCACGTCCAGCGATCCAAAGAAAGGATCCATTGTATACATCTGATCGTATGCCTCGGTTGATGCTCCATTCCATATATCCGAGTAATCCAGCGTTTGAGCAGGATCAAATGTTGGGATTTGGTCTGTAATTTAGTTGTCAGTAAGAGATATAAATAACCAGCGGTTGAAACTTGCCACTGAACGAGGTGGTTTGCTCGTTTGAAGACCCATCATCAGTGTACCCTCTAACTCTACGAAGCATGATTTTCAAAGCAACCTGTCCTTTTTGACAATCTGATGAAAACCGACTTGTTTGCACAAAGATACGATGAGATGTTTCCAAGCTAGCCAGAAGATCCTCACGGCCTTCGACGATACCTGCTGCACCACTTCCTGAGCTATTATTTTGCTTTGCGGAATAGTCATATGACAACTCCAAACAGATAATCATAGCCCCAAGAAGAAAATCGGCATTCTGAAGCGAGCTAACAAGCTGCCGTTCTCTATAAAGCTGACCTCCCGGTTGAGATTCTTGATATAAATCTGCCTGGTGGCGGAGAATCTCCTTTGCTGCGTTGATGCATGCCGATCGAGAATATGCGTATCGTGGGTTTGAGCGAGCTTCAGCCAGATACCTCCGGTGTAAGACACAACGGGATTTCTGATAAAGAAGCTCTCCAGTATATCGCCGGAGAATCAGCTCCGAAGGGTCTGCGATAGATTGCTCCATAGAACGCATCTTGAAGAAGGGAGGTATGAGCCGGTAGGCTTCTTCGAGCCGTTGATCTATCTCCATAGTTTCTTCATATGTGACTGGCTCTCGAGAGAATGCAAGATCAGATATCCTCCCAAAAACATTCATGATTCTGGACTTGGTTATCGCGTATGACGACGGTGTCCGTTGTGTGTCCGGGCGTTCTGGGGGTAGATTTTGAGAGTTCTCATCGAAATCTTCATCCAGGATATTGTGAGGTGGTTCAGTGTCACATTGCCAGCCTTGTATGGTCTTGGGGATTCCAATCTGAAACGATATCAAGGCGTCTAGCTGGCACAATATAGCCCATTGGCGCCGTCGCATTTCTCCTTCAAAGGCTGAGATATTGGGATAGTGACGCGGGTCACGGTGGTATCCCATGGCCATGGCAAGTCTAATAGTAATCCCTAGGAGAAAGGAAACCCCGAGCTGGGCGTCATTACTACCATAAAACTCACTCACCCCGTGTAAAAATAGTGCCTCCACTTTATATCGTCCCGGGGTAGTGTAGTTTGAAAGGATCAGACAGTGAGCAGTTCGTTTGTAAAACACGTCCAGGGCGTGGAGGGGGTCTCCAAAATGACTTGGAAGCGGTTCATTCATTCGTATCTGGAAGGAAATTGCCATGGTAATTATCGCATATAGCAGTGCCAGCCAGGCAAGTGGGACGTCTTTTGGATTAGTCCAGAATTCATTGTACTGGAACGTGTCAGCCAAATATTCGATTCTCTACGACTAGGCGATATACCTCTTTCTGAAAGGTTGGAATATGAATGACGACTTTTAGGTCAGCATATAGTCAATAATAAACTGGAAGGGAATACCACATACTTAAAACAGGCTCTGTTGTTTGGAGAAATTTGGATACAATTCTATCAGTCACATTCCGCGGAGGGATGTCTGCCAACAGATCTTCCTTGCTCAATACTTCTTTCAGTCCAAGCAGAAGTGTTTGAGATGTTGATTGAGCAGGATTATCAGTACTTTCCTCTTCATCCACAGCATCATCTCCTTCAACGGACATTTTCACCTCATCTATCTGTGCTGTTGTTAGAAATTACATTCAACGTTAGACATAAGATATAACAAACTGACCTCGGCGAGTATAGCCCGCCAATGAGCACCATCAATATAGCTCGTCCCAGTATCATTCACAATCAATTTACCATGCGAGTCAGGAGGGGACTCTCCGCCAGATTCATGTCTCGACTCAGGTGTCTCCAGAGAGGTTTGGCCGTTATCGTCCACCCTCGCGGGCGGCGCATTCTGCGTCTGGCTACTTGGCTGTCCATCTTCTGCTTTCTTCTGTTGAGCTAGAGATTTTACTAGGTTCTCTAGATGCTGCAGACGATCTTGCACCTGGGTCGAGGTGGATTGACTTTGCGCGGGCCTTCTACGTGGTCCTGGACCGACGTAGGTACAAAGGTGATCTTCGCCTCTTTTCTGGCAGTTGCTGCAGGGATGTGTGCGGCAGCATTTTAATCTAATATTAAATCAATCTATCAAACATATTTTAGCCTAAAAGGGGAGGGGTGGGACTCACTTTCTGGCTCTACAAGCAGTGCACGAAAACTGAACTCTGACCCGCTTTCTCCGCGGGGTAGCTGTATCAGGACCAGTTTTGGCTTCAGAATCAGCCATCGTGGATATGATTTATGTGCTGGGATGTAGAATCAGCTTTGATTCTTGGATGGAATCGCAGCTGTGATGGTTGTCGGATGAATCAAAGGTAACGTGCGCAGGATGCGAATCCTGGATCTCATCCCCGCCGCTTATTGGTTACGCCACCAACCTTCAGCAGTCAAATATTTTATATTGCAGCTTAATCATGGATATTGAGAAAGAAATTTATGGGAGCTTAAAGATCACTTAATAGAAATATATTTATATAATGTCAGCATTTAACGTGGTGTTCAAATCGAGGTGATTATAAATATTGCACACCTGGGAAATGGTCTCGAGAAAATGTAATGTTTGATTTAATATTTGCAAACATATACACTAAGTAGATGTAATTTCTGCCTTCATGGCAACAGTGCCATCAGGCGTAAATATCTCCACCTTGCCAGTATCTGCCTCCTCATTGAGAACAATCTGGTACGTATCCTCGGCGTACAAAGGACTCGTAGCACGATAAGAGATGCTCTCCGGTAACATCAACGCAGGATCATCACCGCCACCATTCTTTCTGGTATCTCGCCACAGATCAAGAATGGAGATTAGGTTCAGAGGTCCGTGGACGACAATATCTCTATGGCCTTCGACACCTCGTGTCCAGGGGGTACTGTAGTGAATCTTGTGGGGGTTAAAGGTGAGGGCAGAAAAGCGGAAGAGCGTGACGGCTGTTTGCTTGAGGGTTCGAGTGTGTGTTTTGCCAGAGGTAATGGTGGATGCAGATGCTGGTCCTGAGTATTTATCTTGTGTTGGTGGTGTGGTGGATGAAGAGCCAGACGAGATGGGCAATGCTTTTCGAAAGACCCAATTCCTGAATCTGTCAATATACATTAATTGGAGCGATGGAGTGACCAGACACCTACCTTCGATCAATCACAGCAACCCCATGTTCATTCTCAAATTCCTTCTGCACCCCCACAACAATCATCTCCTCGCCGGTTTTTCTCACAATCTTGGGCTCAGCGCTGAGCACCTTGGTCGTTTCGCGCACTTCCTGTCCCACCAATAACGGATTCGGTTTCCCCTCTGCATTCCTGGGCCAAGAGACTTCACCTCCTGCCCACATGCGTCGGGTAAACGGGGATTCGGGGTTATACGAGGTATCCGTGCCATCAGCTCCAAGTTCATTTTCGAGGAATGCGGGGGTGAAATAGACAAGATGGTAACCCGCGGGGAGAGGGCTGTTGGTTGGGGGTGCAGCGGCGTTGGAAAGGGAGGGGGAATTCGGGTAGAGAGAAGGACGGTTGAGTGTGAGAGAGAGGAGGTGGAGTTGGTTTGCGTCGAGGACTTGAGAGCGTGATTGAGGGCCTAGGGATTGGAATTTGGAGAGGAAGGATGATGCGATCGAGGCCGCGGGGGCATCAGATCGGAGGGCATGGTGGATGGAGAATGGGCGTTTTTGGACTCGAGCATGGCGGATGTGTTTCAAGAGGGGTGTTCTGAAAGACATTATGGAGTGGGTTGGTGACAAGGTGAAACATTGAAGCAATTGGATGAAGTTATAAACTTATATGAAGCATCAACTCCAAATCGCCTTTATGCGGGGGAGAAGTGGACCTCGGGAAGGCGATTCCGGTCTCGGAATCCTTACAGCCGATTGTTATGGTTCCGAGTAGGCTATATGATCTACACATAACACAACTACTACAGTATTGATGCAATAAACTCCAGTTCGATGAATTTCAGTATTAGAATTATCTATCATTTATCTAAAGCATTCCACTATCTTGATCTCACAGTGGAAGATACCATAAGAATGTCATTCTATACGGACAGTCCTTGCCTCGGCCAATTGTTCCAACATTCCTTGCAGCACCACTGCAACATACCCAACCGGAAGTGAAGAATGTCTGCTATCTAGATTGACCCAGCCATTAACTAGATGGTCTAGATTTCTGCAGTCATGTATATAAGACTCGTCATGATCGACATGATCGACAATGTCATGCTCGATTTCCAGTGCTGATCCTCTATCAAAATGACAATGCCAGATATCGAACAAGGGCAGGAGGAAAAGATCCTCAAATCAGTACCCAAAGTGGAAGTCCTCGAGATATCTTCAGAAACACCATCGAAGCTTCAAAGATGGATGTCCACTTTTGAACGCATCTCTGGATTGGAGACTCGAGGCATTGAGCATGTCCCCATCGAGGAACGTCAACCCCCAAGGAGTGATGACTATCTGCGCATTTTCCTTCTCTGGTTCAGCTCGTCTTTGACTGGGAATAACCTCATCGTTGGACTGTATGGCCCATCCTTTGATGGACTGGACTTGAGCGATGCTGCTGTGTGTGCTGTGTTTGGATGCATCGTCGGTTGTGCTGCTGTGGGATACATGAGCACGTGGGGTCCCCGAAGTGGAAATCGCACTCTGGTATTCTCCCTCTTCCTCTTTACCTTTTCCTCTCTTCTCTTCAGTTCTCCTACTCTCTTTTTCATCTTGATTCATGCTAATACAGACAGATCGCCACCCAATACTTCCTGGGCTACCATCTCAGCAAACTATGCTGCCTCTTGAATATCCTGACGATGCTGGGATATGGCATGGTCAATTGCATCTTGGGAGGTCAGATTCTCTTTGCTGTCTCTGGAGGGCAGACAGCCGTCACGGTTGGAATCGCCGTCGTGGCCATATTGACCTGGTGCATTGCAACCTTTGGCATGCCTCTCTTCCATCTTTACTCTAGGTATTCTTCCTCTTCCTCTATTCTCACCGAAGCTAACCTCTCAGATATGCCTGGATCTTCCAAATGGCCATTCTCTGCATTATGATCGGCTGCGCTGGTCCTTTCTTCGACACAACCCACTACATCTCCACCGACTCCCAGCCATCTCCTTCTCACCGTCTCTCCTTCTTCTCTCTCTGCGTTGCCTCCGCCATCACCTGGTCTCCGTCCAGCGCAGACTACTTTGTCTACTTCCCTCCTTCCACCAAACGATGGAAAATGTTCCTTGCAGCTACAACAGGCATGTCCCTGGCAATGACCCTCACTACCGTCCTCGGGGTTGGTCTCGCAACAGGCGTATACACCAACGAGCTCTGGCAAGAAGCCGCGCTCACATCCCCAGGGAGTCTTCTCGCCACCTCTTTTACAAGCCTTCGTGGATTCGGAGGATTCTGTGCCATCATCTTCGTACTGGGAATGGTCTCCAACAACATCCCATGCACATATTCCGCTGGACTTAATTTTCAAATGTTACTAGGTCGTCACGATACCCGTATCCCGCGACCTCTTCTCACCACCATAGAGGTAGTCATATATACTGTCTGTGCGATATTGGGGCATCAGTATCTCGATGTGATCATGGAGGATTTTCTCCCGCTCATGAGCTACTGGATTGTCATCTGGTTAGCCATCTGCCTCGAGGAAGAATGGATCTTTAAAAGGGGATATACATACGACTGGTCTTCTTATAATGCGGGCAGACTACCCAAAGGGTTAGCAGCAGGATTCTGTTTCTTGATTGGGTGTATAGGTGCAATTATGGGCATGGTGTGTCTATATACTCCCGAGGATCGATTTAAACTAACATATTCAGAAACAATCATATTTCACAGGTCCTATTTCCCAAGCACTTTTCCAGTGTGATCTAGGTATATGGTTTGCGTTTGGGTTAACTGTTTCTATATATCCGCCTCTACGCTTTGTGGAAAAACGCTTTTTTGGGCAATGACAGATAGTGCTTCCAATAATACACGGATTTTGGTTTTATATCGATGTTAATCGTTTCTGTTATTCCAGATACAGGACATAATACAGCTTCTGTGAGCTGGAGTACTCTCAATAAGGGATTGATTAGTAGCTACTTACCGAACTACTTAATGGACAGGCTCAAGTACAGTGCTCGTATATCAAACACTATGGCTACTACCTACTTTACTATTTTCTCATACTCGACCCCTGCGCTTTCCATTCAGATGCACCAGCCGGTCTATGCGCCTTTCCGGCAGATTCGATCATAGATTCCCCCGCTGAATCTTTTCGTTCAATTGAAAACTCCCGAACCGCATATTTTGAGTGACCATCAATCGCCAACTCCTTGAGTGCCCTTCCAAGCAATGGTATGAATTTCATGGCCCACCCGGCAGTAAAGACCATGACGGACTTAGGAGGACCGCCTTTGAGATATTTATCAGGCAGATAGTCCAGGACAAACATATTATCTATTGGGTCAGCAAAGGTTATGCGGGAGTATGAATTGGCTGGACATACCAAACACATTAGTCTGAAGACATGTCAAGGTAGATGCCGGTACGGTGGGATCAACGCCCTCGACATGGTTCCGGATGAAATTCTGCGAAATGGTAATGTCCTCCGGACTCACGACGTTGGCATGCCGCTCGTCCGGATCATGAATTCGATGCGTGGCTGCGTCGACGGCAATCCGGGCGATATTGGGAGGGCCCCAGGGAAGAGCAGGAAAGCCATAGAAGAGTTGGGATTGACCCTGGGAATTGTCACCCTGGAATTGAAACCACATACTGGGGAAGACGGTCCCTCGCGGGCCGGCATCGACGCTAAAATAACTCGCCACCATCTCCCAAATATCCAACTTCAGCTGGATGTCAAAACTGGGCCGCAGGATATGATTGACATAGGCACCGCTCGTTATGATGATCTTGCGTGCGTGATGTTGCTCCTGTTTTCCGTGATGGAGTGTCTGCACAATCCAGTGGTCCTCGTACGGTTCCAGTTGCTTCACGAACGTGTGTTGCTGCAGTTTAGCTCCGTATCCCTGAGCCAGACGGTAAAGAGTGCGCAGGAGGAGAGGAACGTTAATGACCCCGTTATCCGGGGCAAAGATGCCCTCATAGTTCTGGGGAAGATTGCGGAAGGGATATTTCCGTTCGATATCAGCTTTGGTGTCTACTCCAATCAGCCTTATATCTACCACCAAGATCGTGGAGACATACACTTCTTATACGCCATGCCCAACCGCTTCAAATTAGGCACCGGTCCTGTCAGGGTTCCTTCAGGACCCCCAGCTCCGTATTTGGGATCTCCGAAATTCAACAGCCCCGTCATCAGCCGGAGTCCCGTTTCGCCTGCATCTCGTTCGAGTTCATCCCAGAGGGAGAGTGCATCGTGCGCGAGATCTGCCATGAAGTCTTCCGTATACATGGTGCGGAACATACGGGCGAGGTCACCGGAGCTGCCGGCCTAAACTTCTTAGTAATGAAAGGTTTTGTATTATCAGACGATGCAATACCTGATTAAAAAAGTTGTTCTTCTCCAGGACCACCACCGAATGGCCGGATTTGGCCACTTCGTAGGCGGCACAAAGGCCAACTGGGCCTCCTCCGATGACTGCAACGTCGTACATGGTGATGAATAAAGCTGCGATGGGTGATGGAGATACCTACATCAGGAGGGCTGACTACTTTATGCCTTCCCTCATCATGACAATGTGAGTCAGACCTGTTCTCGTTTACTGAGCTGTACAGATTTCCCCCTCATCTGGGCATCTCTGATCTTCACTGTTTGTATTGTATTGCACGTGTAATATGACAGATCAGGGAGAAAATGCTGATAATCAGTGGTTATTGCAGGTATATCTTTCATAAATCAGTACTAGTTGGAATTGCAGATGAGGGGTTATATATACTAAGATGTAGACCACCGCGTTTGCATGCATATCTCAAGTATGGACAGACGGAACGGGAAGTAGATGCGAATGGGACGATCTACAGACGAATCAGGGAAACCTTCTAACTGGATACTCAATCATGGTGCATAAAAGTGTCCCAGTCATATAAAATAACGCACATACACTGTCAAGTCTGGACTCTCGCGGTATGTGCGGGGGACTGCCAATATGCAGGTGTGCTCGGAGATTTGGTACTTTTGTACCGCCAGCATCCAGCACATCTGTAGAACTGCCCAATTGATCTACATTTAATTTATGCATTATGACATTTCGAACTGCTCTATGAGGCATTTATGCGATTCGCTGCCTGGAAAATGTGAAGAGTATCTGTGAATATAAGTATGCCCAAAGTTATCAGCAACCATGCTGGATCAACCCTCTCATCCATCATCCATCATTCATCAGCACAATGGCCACAAAACCTGCCGGATACCCCGCTGAATTCATCGACTATCGTGCCAAACGGGCTAAGACACTCATTCGCGATGACGTCTCTGTGGAGCTCAATACTATTATCGAGAACCTCAAGACGTCCGCGAAGTCCCAAAACCTCGAAAGCTTGGCCACATATGCGAAGCCCCAGGCCCCCGAAAGCCTGAGCTCACTTGTGCCAGGAAACTTTTTATCAGAGCCGGTGGACCCCCACGATCTCCCGATCGATCCAGATCTCGACAAGAGAAAGAAGGGCGAGCTTAAGACGGAACCGCTCGAAAAACCTTATAAGCTGTGTATTATCGGAGCGGGCATAACGGGTTTGTACATTGCTCTCATCCTCGATAGTCTCAAAATCAAGAATGTATCCTACACTATCCTCGAGAGGGGCGAACGTGTTGGAGGGCGCGTCTACACCCAGAAATTTTCCGATAAGGAACACGATTACTACGACATCGGGGCCATGAGGTTTCCGAATATCCCCATCATGAAGCGCACATTTGAGCTGTTCAAGAAGATGAAGGTTCCTCAGCGAGAGTACTTTCTCCAAGGAAAAGGATGCCCCCAACGCTTCAACGACTATACCATCATCCCCGACCCAAACAATCCTAACAAGCCGACTGACCCGTTCCGTGTCAGCGTGACAAACAAGGGAAACGTGCCGAATGATGTTGTGGATAGGGTTGATGAGATCC
This sequence comes from Aspergillus wentii DTO 134E9, assembly GCF_001890725.1. NCBI lineage: Eukaryota > Fungi > Ascomycota > Eurotiomycetes > Eurotiales > Aspergillaceae > Aspergillus > Aspergillus wentii. Next base: position 2,619,029 of record NW_024467835.1, on the reverse strand, counting down.
TGAATGGGAAAAAGGGGGGGAATGAAGGTGTTTTCGAACCGTACAAAAAGGCGTTGAAAGCAGATTGGAAAGAAGGCTTGAAATTGCTGCAGACGGTTGATGAGTACAGTACCCGTGAATATTTGAAGCAACGGGGCAAAAGCCTCAAACCGCCTGCAGGATACGACTTGGCCTCGATCCAGTGGATGGAGACGATGAACACTTCGAGTGGTCTGTTTGACCAGGGCTTTAGCGAGAGTGTATTTGACGCGCTCGACTTTGACTATGGCGATGAAGATGGAAAAAATCGTGGAGATAATGATATCAAATATAGCTGGGTATGCATCGAGGGGGGAACCTCACTTCTGACGGACAAGATGAAAAAAGAGATCGGCGAGGGGAAGATTCAACTGAATAAACGAGTTGATGCCATCTCACTGGACCGTCACGCCGAAGATAAAGTGAACAATGTCTTCGTCCGGTGCAGCGACGACCCAAAAAAGACCACGGGGTATGCCACCGTCTTCAACACGACTCCGCTGGGCTGTCTGCAACGCATGGACCTGACCGGGTTGGAGCTGGACCATGTGCAAAAGGACGCAATCCGATGTCTGCACTACGATCATTCAGTCAAGGTGGCCATCAAGTTCAAGACCCCCTGGTGGAGGACCAAGTGCGGGATTACCGAGGGAGGCATCGCCTCAACCGACCTGCCCTTGCGCACCTGTGTCTATCCATCGTACAATATCAAGGATGACCCCACCTCGTCCGCCGTCCTGCTTGTCTCGTACACCTGGGCCCAGGATGCCTCGCGCATTGCTGCCCTCGTCCGCAACGAAGACGGTGTACAGAAAAAGGTCGATTCCGAACTGATGCAGTTAATCCTGTACAACCTCTTGCAGCTGCACCGCAATGATAAAATAACTTCCATCGATGATCTGCGAGCCGAATACGACTCCCACCACGCCTTTTCCTGGGCTGACGATCCGAGCGCCACGGGGGCGTTTGCCTTGTTTGGACCGGGCCAGTTCAAGCAGTATTACTCGCATCTCACTCGGCCAGCGGCAGATTGCAAATTCCACATGGCGGGGGAGGCGTCGAGTACGCACCATGCGTGGATTGTAGGGTCATTGGAGAGTGCGTACCGGAGTGTGTATTACTTTTTGCGCAAGTATAAGCAGTGGGACGCTATTGAAGCTCTGAAAAAGAAATGGGACAAGATTCCTGAGTTGGAAATGGAAGAGGATGGAACGGCTCATTTGCAGATGTTTCTGGGAAGTCTGAAAGAAGAGGATCAAGCGGTTTAGCTTTCTTGTAAAGCGTCATCTTTGTGGTGTTTCCAGATTAGCATACCAGATGGCTTGATACAATGATATTAGCTCATGATTCTGTATTCAAATTGGCTTCCTCAAAACCTCGAAAGGAGTACCATAAGTTAACGAGTATAGTAGTAAGCGGTGTCTACTACTATGTTGTTGAATCTGATTCTATACTAGTGGCTGCATCAGTAGGCTGGAGACAATTTTATAAGAGCAATGAGGGTACTCACAGCCACGTCAGAAATCCTATCCTATTGGATGAAAATAAGCCTAGGTGAGACAGTACAAGTTTATGTCTTTGTATTCAGGATTCTAAAGGTAGATGCTACAAATAATAGGGCGGTCTATGCCATATTCTCATTTATTCATCGACGAGTGGCTCAGATAGACATTTATATACAGTTTGTCAACCTCACTGCCCTTATCCCATGATCATCACGTCGTCTTCCACGGATACTTCTTAAGCAGAGGGAGTAGTCGAAGTGGCCCAGACGGGGTTGCCCTCGTACAGAACGAGGTTGCCGTCGTTCTGGATGATGAGGAACACATCGTTCTTGGGGGCAGTGTTGGAGTGCCAGACAGCTTCGTCGTCATGGGTGCTGCACATTGTTAGCTATCCGGCTCTCTGTATATAAGACAGATATAGGGAACCTACTAGATAACCAGGTTGCCGTCAGCCTGCATACGGACCCCCTTCACGTCGTCACGCTGCTCTCTGGAGTTCTGCCAGGTTGGGTTGCCGTTCTCGTAGGAGACAATCTTGCCGTCCTCCTGCATTCTGAGCTCGTAGACGCCGTTCTCACTCCACAGGCTTTGGCCCGTGAGGAGCCACTCATCGTTACCGAGGGTGTTGTGAGTCTCAGACATATTGAAGGAGGATGGAAAGGGTGGTTGGATAAGATTGCTTGGGAATTGGATTGCTGAGGTGTGATGGTCTGAGGAAGGGAAGACGGCCTCCTTTCTATCTTGCGATCCAGGTTCTCCAGCTCTGCCATTGGCAACTTCCTGCACAAGGTGAGGCAGCCCATCAGCTCGCTTGCCTCCTATCCCGGTTGCTGCAGTCCAATCGAACAGGCGGGTCCTCGAGGTCGACCCACGCGCTGAACGCCGAGCTGAAAGATGGGACCCACGAGCTGAAGTTGCCTACCTTTGGGAAGAGGCATTCGACGTCATCTCAGCTATGAGGTAACTGAATTGTGGTGATCGGAGTGATTTTCAGAGGTTCAGCTCTCATAAATCAAGCCACCTGAAGGCGGAACCCCGCGTATGCAACTATCCTGCATAATATAGTGTACTCCGTATACCCCTCAGGGCCCCCACCAGACACGTCATAGCTGAGATTCAGCTCAGCTCTCTTAACATTACCGTCTCGAATACAAGCCCACTTGTCTAATTCCAATTGAATATTCAACGATCAATATCAAGGAGATGGCTTCCTACCATTCGCTAAATGTGTGGTTGTGTCATAGTTCTGACCGGGTGTAAACAGTCAACAGTCACGTAAGAAAAGACCCAATCTGATCGGACGATCAGCGCTTACAGTCACGTCGCACAACTTGCATCGACCAATGACACGCCATAGCCAGATGGTACCTTGGAGTTGCGTCCAGAATAGCCCTGCTTTTGGCGCTTTGGTGTGAAGAGCGCCAGGCTTGTACAAGGTCTTCAGGCCCACTCTGGGTGATTTGCGATAGAGTGATAGCCAAAGGTACTTTCCGCCTTCTGGTTGCATGGCTTGACAATTCAGCAAGAAAGTCAAATAAATGGAGCTTTTGCTTCTCTATACCGCAGGTGCTTTGATGTAGAGTAGAGTGGGGTGGGTGACCTCAGCCGCAGCTGAGGTTTCAGCTCATCATGCAGTGCTCAACTTATCTTAGATGGTTCGAGGGCATTCTACAGTCTAGCCCTAGGTGAATATATCACTTGTAGATACGCATAACGTAATCAGACTAAGGATTGTTCTACAGGTTTCTCTCTAGGACTCTGAACAGATGAACGGCTATAGTATCTGACATATCAAGCATCGGCTTCCTTCTCAGACTCCAGCAACCACCGTCCAACCAGCACTTTGAGAATAGTCTGCGTCTTGAGCTGGTCATCCTTGGATATAACAGCCTTTCCATCGTCAGTCACATCTTCGATCTGGTTCTGTGGCTCTTCCTGCTTCTGGTCACCGGACTTGTCAAACACCTCGATGTATTTGGCACTCTCGCTGTCCTGGGTGACAGCCTCGTATGCTTCCTGAATATGCAGATCCTCAATCTGTGTTTGTTAGCACTGCTATCTCCCACCGAGGCCATATCACATACCAGCTTCTGGGGGTCTTCCAACTTGCAGGCGGTATCCTCATTCTTGATATCCTTTTTCACCAGGGTGTCCACCTCTTCCTATAGTAAAGCATTAGATAAATTCAATGACTGGAAAAGAGAACATGCCCCTATGATCTCCCAAGCAGCAGTGTCGTCATCCGCTTCCAACCGGGTCGCATTGGTATAAATCTCGCGCAGACTCAACTCAAAGCCCGATGGAACTCCAGCAGAGATGGTTGTGCCACCTGATCTTTGTTCTTCGAATTCCCGTGCTGCATCGTCTCTCCGTTTCTGCAATCCTGTTACTCAATATTCCTTCGCGAAGCATATAAAAGAATCTTACCTTGGCCAAAAGGTGCCAAATAATAAGCCAGGGAGGCCAAATGGCAACTTCGTCAGCAGGGAGCGTGTGACGCAAGTTGCTGTACGGCCATGTTTTTTCCTCGCACTTCCAAGTCTTTCGAACTGTTATATAGCTCGCCTCCGCGAATCAGTAACAATTGTATGATAAGGCTTCGTATTTCCGGTGGGCTTTGGTGGTCCGGGCTGAGGCACTGGCTAGATTCAGAACGCTGAGGCTGTTATCCTTCGGGTGGAGCGTGTACGGGGGCAGAGGAGGATCAGCTCCATTCAGTTGGTGAGATTTAGGGGAATCATTTTGATAGATAGAAATGAATCTGATGGAAATGAAGATGTGATCTGTGGAGAAAAGAGTTGTAGATGCGACGAAGCTCAAGTCAACCACACGCTGCCTAATTTTGTAATATCATCACCACCATCTCATACCAATCCTCCAGGCATCAGTCAAGGTAGAGTAGCCTGTCGTTGGTTCTTCTTCTGGTTCTTTGTTTCGTCTGTGATTATATTGCTCTCTTACCCCAAGGCTACTGTACTTCTAGGAACCTGTACAGAATATGATACTCGCTTAAGCAGATCTGTGCTACGAAGCCGGCTGATGACTATCTACTATACAGCAACTACCAATACCCTTGTATTGACTATATCTTACCCTACGGAGTGTCCAAGACTGTTCATTGCAGAGTAAAATAGTATCTAGAACAAAAAACCTCAAACAGAAAAAGACTACACAGGGGAGTATTCTGTCCTTTCTTTCGTATCTTCCTTGACAGTGACTATACGAGCACTTTGTCTATCCATTTGCTTATAGTCGATTGCCTTCGTGGCTGCGGTCTAGACTTAGATTGCGCCTTTTTGGCGAGGGTGGCTGGTCCACCTGTGAGCTCTTTTTCAAGCGCTTTTTAAACACTCTCTTTCACTATCTTCCCCAAGTCTTCTTTCGATATCCCCATTGCGGGGGAAGGGGGTCGACAATGTGAGCCCGCACCCTCTTTGGAGCAGTCCTATGTAGTACGCAAGGTTGAGGTGCTATTGGATTTTGGCGACGAACTTGTTTTAGATGATGGTGAGCATTGGTCAATGGTTATAGGGGTTGACTGCATACCAACAGGATGAGAAAACTGGATGGATGATTCTCAGGAGAGAGGAAAGAAAAATGGCGTCACGGGGTACACATGGGAAAGGGAAGGGAAAAAATAGGCTACGTGCAGCGGATGGAAGGAGGGCTGTATAAAATACTGTTCTTTTTACCCGACATCTAATTCAGTACTGAATTAATAGCTTATCAAAAGGGTAGTTGAAAGCTAATACCTACTTAAATACTGTACTATATCTATTTATACGGATTATTATACTTCTTCATCAGGGGAATCTAAGCCCATGCAATATGGACATGTCGGCCAGCAAGAAAGCTTTTCTATTAGTCATGGAATAGGCATAAAGAGGCTGTCAACTGGAGAGAAAACCAGGCATTCAGTACATATTTATCGGAGGACCCTATTCATCTGTCAGAAACAAACCATATATTAGTAACACAGACATAACGCACCTCTTCCCAAAACGGGGGTCTACTGTTCATATCTATGGTATCAACACGCTGACCATCGGCGAAAAACAGTCTCTCATGAGGACATATCAACTCCGGCTCAAAAAAAGCATGATGCTCAATTGCAGCTCTGATGTTTTTGTAGTTACTGGCAAAACGCTCATCTTTAAGAAGTGATTCAAATTCGACGATACGATCACCGTGCCCTATGGGCCATTTGGTGCCCGGGAATGGTTTCAGGCGTAGTGGTCCTTCGGTAGATAGGGCTGTAGGTCGGTGTTAAAGTGAGTAATCTGTTAGTTTGGGATTTAACAAGTGAGAGGACTGAGACTGAAGTTCAGCTTACCTTCTTCCCTCTTTTGCTCTATCATAGGTTGGGAAGGGTCTAGGATGATGTTGGCCCATCGTGACCCTTCTTTCACGTCATAGAGGTTCAGAATTGAATTACTGGCTTTGCTTGTATCCATAGGGCTGAGTGGCTCCAAGCAAACAAGGGGAATATAGAAGACGAGAGATTATTATCAGAGTGTAAGGGGGAAGTCGAGGGGAGGTTATCCAGATGACCTCGAACGTTATTCACTACAGCGGAACCGGGTCATTCTTAAGCGGAACCGGATTTTATAGAAAGGAAAAGAAGTATTATTTGAATCCACCACATGTATATTTTTTTCTTATATTTTCTCTTTTCTCTCTTCTCTTCTTCTTTTTTTGTTTCTTTTCGAACCTCTTTAATGATAGCCAACAGCCAATAAGTCACGGTTTCAATCAACAAAACAACAACAACAACAACAACAACAACAACAACAACAACAACAACAACAACAACAGCAGCAGCAGCAGCAGCAGCAGCAGCAGCAGCAGCTGAATGGAAATCACAATCTGAGTATAAGAGCAATGGTAAGAATCCCAGCAACAGCAAAAACAACAGTAAACAATAACAAGTCTGACAAAGGAAATGTTAAGTATAGTAAAGAGTGGCGGATCCGTCTCCAAGGAATAACTGTAAAATAACTCGATGTAAACAACGATAAAAGATGAAAACTAAACAGACGCAGTGCAATGTCCAAGTTGAATCAAACTTCAACAGGACTTTCAATCTAGGCTTTGCTCACGCGTAGCCAAACAGAGACTGCTTGCTACTCATGCTTGGATCTGTATTAAAAGTTAAATTGCTCCGGCTAGGGCCACCCAGAGGCGATGTGTTGGCGATAACCTTTGCTCTGAGCGCCGCTCGGATCTCTTGGACGCTCCTGTCCTTCCATCCAGGGTACCCATCCGTACTGAGTGGATAGAGCGGTAGGTTGTCCTCGTGGGTAGTGAAGTCTTCGACTTTAGGCGGTGGCGATGCGGTGATGATATCCAGCTCTTGGGCGATGTTGCGGCAATAGGTATCGAGGGGCAGATCGTTGACGTCGTCACCAAAAGGGTTTTCGATCTCACGACCGATCGCGGCGATACCGAGGATAACATATGCAGCAGCTGTTTTTCTATATTAATTCCAAGGATTGTATGTATCATTCAGTGGGGGCGTACCAATTGATCCCGGAATAGATACCCAGGAGAGAGTCGCGTAGAGCTGAAAGGGGAGAACAAGAACATAAATCCAGGTAATTTGGGCGATTGAGATGGTATAAGCTGCCGGCAGAGGGGTATCCAGAACACGTTCAGTACCAGTCATGACTTCGGTCAGAGAGGACAAGCAGTTTACTGCAACCGTCAGCATGGCCTCATGGAAACAGAATAGGGAACATACTAGCTTGTGTTTGGTACACATTGACACCGAGGGTATTGTTGCCAATACACTGGTTGATGTAGACTGACAGATGGTTCAGAATCTCCAGCGGCAGGTGGCCCAAGGGCTTCTTTGCCCGCTTGATGAGCTTCCGAGGATTCGACTCGGCAACAGACAGTGACAGATATTCTCCAATGGATTTCCAGGTTGACTTTCTCGGAGGAGCCAGGCGCGTGTTGTCGTGGGCTTCTTTGGCAAATGTATCGAGATGACCCACTAGACCAGCGAGGTCATCGTAGCCGACATCTGGCTCAAAACGCAGCTTGTGTTTGAGGGCAATGGCAAATGCTAGAATCAGATTCAGTGCGGTCAGTTTTTCCAGCAGGTCTTCTTTTTCTAAATCGCCCTCTCGTTCGGAAATGCTGATCCAGATGGTACGGGCCAGGTTGCGAGACGACTGTTGGAGCAGGGCCCAGTATTTTCGACCATCCGCCCATCTTTCATAGCCCGTGGAGCTTTGGAATGATAGCGACAAACCAACGACGAGTCCGGTCACGGTAAGGAGGATGTTGTCGATGCCGACTGCCATGAGATATTAGACGGAATCATTTGAAAGACACTGGGTTGAGAGACTCACGATTGTATACATATTTGCAAACCACCGTGACGACGGTAGACCAAAGGGCGACAAAAACCAGGGGGACAATGAGCTTGGGCAGCACGCTGCCATGCATTCGGAAGAAGATGGGCCATTTCGAGTGCTTATCCAAATCACGAGGACCGTGCTGGAGGGAGTGTGAGTTAGCTTTGTCCTATTCGAGGGAAAATCCAGGACATACAAAATAGCGCACTAGTTCGCTGGAATTCCTTCGCCGCGGCGTGGGTGAAGGTGAGGGATTGACGACATTTTCCAGGAACGTTGGACGAGGCGTGAGACGGCGACCAGGAGAAGCGAAGGGATCCGGATGTGGATGAGTATCTTGCAGGACAACTCGGGGTTCGTCGCTGCTCAGTATTGGCATAACCACAGCGGGTGCTGCAGTCTGTCCTCCAGTATGAGATGGATCCACCATACAGATCAATGCGAATAACAGTAGAGAACAGTAAAGAAGAGTAGAATTGGTTAATATATTTTTTTCAGTTTTAAATGTGGAAGATGCAGTAGGAACAAGCAAATGTCACCGCAGGAAGAGTAATGAATGACTAGGTTAAAGGTAAAGGGTAAAGATAACGAGTGACTGAGTGAATGAAGATGGAAGAAATGCAGAATTCAGAGACACGGGCAGCGAGGCTATATCTACCAAAGCACTGACAGTCTGGCTGGACCGTGTTTTTCTCGTTTTTACAGACTAAATGCATCCAGCCCTTTCACTCGAATTGCCCCTCTGATCTGCACGTCAACATCCGCGGGGCGTTGGCGATCCCCCTTTTCTACAGGCTTCTAGAACCTCATCATATTATATCTTTCTCTTCATATAATTTACAATGGCTAGCAACTTAAACAAGATCTTTATTAGTTTGTCATCAGAAATTGAATTGAATAATGCCAGTCGGTCATTCCTATACCCTGGTCAATAACACCGCACCATATAGTCTAGCCCTATTATATGGCACACCCGTCGTTTCACAACAAGGTTATCATATTAAAGGGGTTTATGGAGAGCATCCTACTGGCAGAATTGAGTCTGTCTTTTCAGCTGCCTCTACATTTGCATAAATACTACCTACATAATTATATGGACATTTTCTTATTTATTGCTGGTAGAATAACCAATGAGAATCACGCTTCTTTTTATGCATTTTCTTAGTAATCAGGATGTATATATAAGTAGAGATTCATTCTTCCATTTCAATCTTCTCTATTCGTCTATCTTCTCTTTGGTCTATCTTTTCGACAGTCATAAACATGCAAATTGATGATCTGATTCACTCTTTTACTGCAAATCTTCACAACCAAATACCCAGTCTGATGCCAGCAGCAGCAGTCATGTTATTCTCACCGGCTCTACAGGCACCTTGGGCTCATATATTCCATCTTCGCTGCTACAGGATGATTCTATTTCATGCGTCTTCTGTCTGAATCGATCCAAAAAATGGCAAATCAAAACAGACAGACTCTTTCAGGCAAAAGGGCTTACTGTCAGATCCCCTGCCTGCAAAGGCCGAGTTCCTCCAGATCGACCTGGCAAAAGAAAACCTGGGCATACCGCACTGCACATACAGGACACTACTCCATCAGGTGGACACCATCGTGCATAATGTATGGGAGGTGAACTGGCTGCTGCCTCGAGGTCTTCCAGCACACGAAATCCGAGGCGTACGCAGTCTGATCGATTTCTCCCTGCAGTCGCCCCAGCACCCTCATCTCTTTTTCGTCTCCTCCGTGTCTACTTTCACCGGTAGATAGAAGGATATTCGACCGCTGTCCCAGAAGCTCTGGTGGCTGATGATGCGATCTGCACATTGCTTTTGTCTAGAGTCTCACATCGAGTTCAGGTCCTCGATGAGTTTCTAGACTACGGAATGCTCAGCATGACGATTTTGGTGCAAACCATGCTTTCTTTGGTGTTGATCTGATACCGTTGGTTAAAAACCAGGCCACAGAAGATCCTTAGGTAGGAGCTCCGCACGAGATATCCGGGAATGTGCTAAGAGCTGACTGCCTGTCAGTTATCTCGAGCAAGCCATGAACCTTCTCCACAAAGGCCGACTGAGGCCCATCCAGCCAGTCAACCTTTTCCAAGCAGTAGACGTTAAAAAGGCCTTCAGATACATGCAGAGTGGACAGCATGTTGGCAAGATTGTGATCCGGATGCCGGAAGATTCCAAACAATTAACCACCAGTCTAGCAGTCAATTCAGGGCCCCCTCTCTTCTGCAGCGAATCTTCCTATCTGCTTGTCGGTGGACTTGGCGGTTTTGGTCGAGCCATTTCTACCTGGACGGTGGAAAATGGGGCTGGCCCAATATTTGGTCTATCTCCTTCACTCTGCTGAGAGTTCTGCTGACAGTTCTGCCCGGAGTCAAGACCTCTTCTGTGGGCTCAATTCCCAGGGATGCACCGTGAATCTAGTAACAGGAACTGTGGCAGATATCGCGGACGTTAGAATAGCAGTAGACTGTCGCCCGCGGCCTATTTCTGGAGTGTTGCACTTGTCAATGGTGTTACAGGTGAATACTCGTATCAGCTTCTCTCGCGTCAGCCTCCGTCTAATCTCTTTTCTAGGATCGAGCTCTATTGCAGATGACTCTTGAAGATTGGAAGGCAGCCACAATGCCCAAGGTTACAGGAACGTGGAACCTTCATCACGTATTCGAGCATCACCAGCTAGATTTCTTCCTTCTTTTTAGCTCTCTAGTGGGACACCAAGGGTACTCGTGCCAGGCCAACTACGCCGCCGGCAGCACTTTTCTAGATGCCTTCGCGCAGTACCGGCGAAGCCTTGGACTCCTGCTGATGTAGCAGAAAACTCAAACGTCATTGGCTGATGAAATAAGGCTAATATAGGTACCCTGCATATGATATGAGCTTATATGGCACAAGTGCAGGGGATACACAAAAGAATACCTACTAGCATTCTACCTAGGACTATAGAATTGCTCTATGTAATATTAGCTGAACAGCCACACTAGGGGTAAATTAATTTACTCGTATTCATAGGGCTGAGCGCTCTAAATAAGAAAAGAAAGCTTGAGGGGAGGTTATCTAGAAGCCTTGAATAGTATTCGTGCAACAGGGCCAGGGATATTCTAAAGCAGAAGTAGAGTATTTATAATATAGATTAATACATATGACTAGAATAATCAAACCTTTAAATGTTTTACCAGATAATAAAAAATCGAGAAGCACATCACGCTAAATGGGGGTTCGGCGGCTATATACCCTGCAGATGCAGCGCTTAGCCTTGTGATGGTGATACTCATTCACCAGGGGAGTTCGCTTATATCTCGCCACTCCCCCCAGCTGGATTTTGAATCTCAATCCAATCTCTCTTCGTCATGTCCGTCAATCTGGGCGCTCTCACCACCACATTTACTCCTCCTTCCTACTGCACTACGGATATATACCCATATGTAGCCTCCAATTGGAAATGTGGAACGAGCCTTTGCGACTTTGGGCGCCTTGGACCTAGCCTCGACCTCAATTGCAATCCGTCTGGCTTCACGACCGACCCTGCAACGTCCTTTTACTACTCTCCCGGTGTCTGTCCATCGGGGCATACTGTCGCGCGTTCGCATACAGCCAACGGCACTGCATCAGAGACCTTCTCCACTTGTTGTCCGAGGTACGCATACTTTTCTCAAGTGAATACCAGTTATGATACTTATTCACTAGTTCCTATGCCTGCCAGACAGAAACAGGCTGGCCCTGGTACTCCACCGAACTCTGCACACACGCTACTCCCGATACCTCAACGTACACCGTCACCTTTTTCACATCCGGCAGCCAGAAAACAAGCACAACAGCCGTGGGTGGTGGAATAAACGCATACGGTATTCGAATCCGAAAAGGTCCTGATTCTGCCTCCTCTCCTGCTTCTGTTTCCGCGACGCCAACCTCGACACAAACATTCTCCGCTACCGCTACAAATACCAGTGCTGGTACAACAGAAGAACAAACCTCTGCGAGTCTATCAACGGGTGCCAAAGTGGGAATCGGCGTCGGAGTCGGACTCGCAGGACTACTTATTATTATTCTTGCTGCGCTGCTATTTTGGACACGGCGACGGGCTCGCAATTCAGGTGTTGCCCCCACTCAGACTCAGACTCAGACTCAGACTTGGGGGGATCAAAGGCCCGAGTTTAAGAATGAATTATCAGGGGCCGGTATGGCTCGGCCGGCTGAAATATGGGCCCCTCCTCCTGAGATGGCGTCGGCGATACATACGGCTGAGCTGGAGGGGAATGGCAATGTTGAGATTTTGAAATAACAGGGTACAGCTGAGTTGGGGAATCGCCTACAGGCATGTGGATACAAGATACTAGAGAGGATAAATACTCTGGAACTGGCTGGGCAAGCAGATTACTTGTCTCAGTCTCATTCATCGGAGGTGTGTAACCTGCACTCTGATTCACATCCGTTGCCACTCCCATTATATTTGATTGACTGTCTATATAGAAGTGATCTTCAATATTTATATACGAGACAGGTCACCTGATTTGTATAAGCGAGCTGAATAGTTTCTACCCCACGTTTTCCAGAGCAGGACAACCCGAAGAATAATTCAAGATACACGGTCTCGATTCCTTCAATTAACCCAGGAATCACCAATTGACCATAATAGCCATGGTCACACCCACCCAAGACACCCTCCTGGTCATCATCCACTGGACTCCCCCCGAATCATGGATCTCAGCTGTATCCCAAGCCCTCCCCAACCTCCGCATCATATGCCACCAAGTCAGCATCTGGGATACTGAAGTCCCAGATCTCCCTGAAGAGGTCTGGAAGAGTGTGACCGTTCTTGCCACGAGGAAGCTGTACCCGACGCCGGAAATGGTGCCGAATCTGCGGTTCGTGCAGGTGCTGAGTGGGGGGTGTAATCAGATTCATGGATTGCCGTTGTATGAGAAGACGGATATTACGTTTGCGACGGCTAGTGGGATTCATGGGTATGTTTTACTTCTTGTTTTCTTGTTTTTTGTTAAGGGTAGATTTGTTGATGGTGATGTGATAGACCTCAAATGGCGGAATGGGTCTTTTCGACTTATCTTTCTTTTCAACATCACAGTAAGTTTAATTTGATTGTCAGAGGAGAACACATGCTAAATAAAAAGTCCCCCAATACATGGAGTACCAAAAAGAGAACAAATGGATGGACCCCGAGTCAGACGAAGACACCGAGGACGCAGTCGGTCTCAGAGTGTATGTCTCCCACTCCACCTTGCTTAATACATACTGACGATATATAGAGGCCTTCTCGGCTATGGCTCCGTCGGTCGACAATGTGCCCGCGTCGCCAAAGCACTTGGGATGGATGTTTACGCCTACACATACCATGACCGATCAACCTCCGTGTCACGAAAGGCCAACACCTTCACTGTGCCAGGAACAGGCGACCCCAACGGCGAACTCCCATCGAAATGGTACTCAGCCGAAAAGAATGAGCTGAACACTTTTCTCGCGTCAGATCTTGATCTCCTCGTCATTACTGCCCCAATCACCAAAGACACAAAGGGCTTGATCGGCCGTGAGCAATTCGACATCTTGAGTAAGAAAAAGCCGTTCCTGAGTAATGCATCCCGGGGTAAGGTAATCAACACAGATGCGCTGTTGGATGCGCTGCATACCGGCAAGATTCGGGGTGCGGCGCTGGATAAGACAGACCCTGAGCCATTACCGTCAGACCATGAGTTGTGGAATGTTAAGAATGTGATTATCACGCCGCACTGTGGGGGATGTTCAACGCAGTATAACGAGCGTGGATTGAAGATCTTAAAGGGGAATCTGGAGAGGTGGATGAAGAGGGAGGAAGTTTCTAATAAGGTTGATAGAGCTCTGGGGTATTAGCCATATAGTTGGCATAGACCCTATCCTCGGAGACAATCGATGACAGCCCTAAGTACATTTACACTTCAAGCAGCAAACATAATCCACATTAACACAATTCATATCATAAAATCATCACTTTGGCCCCATCGCAGGGATACCGTCTCTGCCAGGTCCGGGCAAGGGACCTCATAATAGTTGACTGACCGACTTAGCCGTCACTACGCAAAGACAGACTGTATATGAGATTATGAGACTTTATGGCAGAGTATGGAAGAACCATGACTTTCCATGATGATACTGGATATAGGATAATCAGATGTAACAGCAGTAAGGCTACTTATGAATGACTAACAGTCCAGATCCCACCAAAACCAGGTCTAAGAGGATACATGAGGCTGCAAAATATAAGCCCTCTCTTTATAGGTGTTGCGCAAATCAGTCAATAGGATGCTTTGCTCTATAATCTGACAGTCTTTTGTAAGATATTTCGGAATGAATTAGCCAAGTGGTACTTGTGGGCAAGGTACTCCCATGTACGTATATGCGGAGAGTCAACGTCAGCTTTTATCACGGCCTATATTTGAAGATATACAAGGCTCTAAATATTATCACTGGAGCCTCTTGGTGAGGCTCTTCTGCCTACGACACGACAAGTCCACTGTGACTCTGACAAGCAGATTATTGTCACATCACCGCGACACCAAGATAGTCATTATCGAGGTCTGTAGTCGAGGCAAACCATCCCCCCCCCAATCATCCATGTATATTGTGCTCATGTACTCATTTCCTGGCAGTGTCAAAAGTATCACTGGTTTTTATATATAGAATGTACCACCTGAGCTGTTTTGAGCCTCACCTTGGGTTATATAAAGAGTAAACCATTCTTTCTTCCTTTCTTCTCACTGACTATATACACATACAATCATTCCGATCCTGCAAAGCAGACTACTCTCCTTCCCAAGCTGTACAATGCATTTGAAACCCCTCATCCTCTTCTTTATGGCCACCGCAGCCATGACGATGGCTGCACCCGCCCAAAACCAAACTAATTCCCGCATCAAACAGGCACGGGCTTGTCCCAATGGATGGGCGTTTTGCGGTGTATGTGATCCATATCCCTTTTAATCAATTCCTGTGTCTGATGGCGAATAGACATGCAATGGCGCAAGTTGTAAAATTGGCGGTGCGAACCAGTAAGTATAAAGAATCATCTTGAATGAGGCATTTTGACCAACACCATGTTTTAGTTCTTGTAAGGAGGGAACGAGTGTATGGCTTTATTCTACCTCTTCTTAGATATGAGACTGACCTCGTATAGTGTCTTGTTACTCATGGCGGTGGAGATGGCAAGTTGTGTGGTGGTAATGGGTGGATAATCATTGGTGATAGCGCTGAATGTCCTGGAAGATAGTAAAGTGGCAGTGATGCTGTCCAGAATATGACATGATTTGTTATTATTATTCAGGTCGATAATATCACAAGATTCGGTTAGACTTAGACACGCCCACTGGGAGAGGCATTCCTCCCATAAATTTAGCAGCCAGGGGTCCACCAAGCACCATAGCCTGGGGAATATCCTTCGCCCCTGAGGCCACCCACATATTGTACACCTGCCTGATGTGTTATGGAGATTAGACAGGAACAGCTAGTGATCAAGTCTCCCCTACTACATGCATTTATGTGAGAGACTAAAAGGGTTGAATGAGGCCGTTGATAATAGTATGGCGAGGATGTTGGATTGTCTGGGGATTGAATCGGATGGTCTGATGCCAGACAGGGAAGATGGAGTGGATTTAGGAACTGACGCAGAAATGAAGATATAAATATATGATTCAATGATAATCACTTAATAATGAAGGGTATCTACACGCTTGAATATTATAGGTCACCGCCTGAATGAGAATCTACAACTTCACCTGTCCACCCTGAAGTCGCTCCCAGTCCTTCTGCTCAAATGGCACATACTTGGTTCCCTGGAGCCAGTATACCTTATCCGTGGAGCCCACGAGAGACGGGTCCACTCCCTGCGTCCGCAGCACATGCTTCTGTTGCTTGTTGTTTCCTGTTGCCTGCATCTCTGGTGTAACTCGGATAAAGAGCGGCGCGGCGAATCTGGGGAGGTTTTTCAAAGCATGAGCTGCAAGGCTGTCCAGTGTCTCCTTCGACGGCTCAATGACGGAGGTGGTGTCGCCAGCTTCGATCTGGTGCTTGAAGACAACGGCTGCGCATCCAGCGCGTCCATCGTGGTTGGGCAGAGCCACGCCATACACATTGGCCTCGTGCAGATCAGGATGTCCACCCATCACTTCAGCTACCTCGCTGGTCGACACATTCTCACTCTTCCACCGGAAAGTGTCACCAAGTCGGTCAGAGAAGTACCAGCGGCCTTCATTGTCCCATCGGACCATGTCCCCTGTGCGGAAAAATGCATCGCCCTTCTTGACCACGTCGCGTATAATCTTGCCTTCGGTAGCCTTGGGGTTTTTGAAGTAGCCCTGGAAGGTCTCGGTGGGGTTTTGTGCATCGATGGCATATAACAGCTCGCCTGGATCGCCCCGGGGAACCACCTTGCACAGCCCTGTCTTGGGGTCGCGCCACGGCTGTTGGGATTCATGATCGACTTCAACAATGGCAAGACCTCTTCCCAAGAGCCAGTTGCTGACAATGCCGTTCCGACCAATGGCACCCGCTGAGAAGTCGTTGGACGAAAAGTTCCACGATCCAGATGTACCTTCCGTGGCCGCATAGAACTCTCCAATGCTGGGGATATTGAATCGCTCCTTAACCTTATTCCAGATGTCCGGTCGCAACCCGTTTCCGAATGCCACGCGCACCCTATGTTTCTTATCCAAGTCCTCGCCCGTGGTGGGGTCAATGTCCGCCGGAGCAGCCAGGAGATATCGCATCGTCTCCCCAACATATTGGACGATGGTTGCATCGTTCTCACGCGCCTCTTTCATAAAATTCCTAGCGGAGAACTTGCGGCCGACAATTAATGTCGCTCCACCAATCAAGCAGTTCACTAGACCCAGAAGAGCAGCAGATGAATGGTAAAGTGGCATACACTGTCTCAAAGTTAGGTCTCACTCTTAAAGGTCCAAAAGAGGAAAACTCACAGTGAAAAGCCGATCTTCTTGCCTGACCTTCAACCAATTATTGACAAACATACCACCCGAAAGACACTTCCTCCAGCTGACAATGGCCGGTTTGGGAAGACCGGTAGTTCCACTGGTGTAGATCAGCAAAGCCATATCACTCAATACCACACCAGTACGCAATTTATCATCCTGTCGGGTTGGTGCTGTTTGCAGGATCTGATTCTCAATATCGGGTGTGAAAAAGACCACCTCCACTGAACCACCTCCATCACGGAAGTCAGAAGCAGCAAAGGTTTCCATCTGTTCGGCAGGAAAGTTTTGGCGGACTTCCTCATCCACAATCAACAATCTCGCTGTCGACGTCCGCACCGAGTGTGTCAAAGGCTTTCCAGACAGGTTATAGTTGATAAAGGCAGGCACGGCGCCTATACTCCAGAGACCAAACACGAGGAAGATAAATGTCGAAGAGTTCATAAAGTCCATAGCCACAATTTCCTTCGGCTTAACCCCATGGACATTCTTAAACCATGCGCCATAGCGAAGTGTTGTCTCGTAAGTTTCGTGATACGTCCAGGTACGGCCATTGTAAACGATAAAAGGGTGGTTTGCGGTTGCGGAACCTAGCGCGTAACTCTCCAGCACGTAGAACAGATTGAGTTGATCTCTTTTGAGCGCGAGTCGAGACTTTAAGGCAATCTTGAGAATGCCCTGAATAATTTTCCAATCATAAGACAGCGACCATCGTGCGTTCAGATAGGCCAATGTGGTCGCGGCGGCAGGAACAGCGACGCCCAGAGGGACATCTACCGGAGAATTTCATCAGCATTTCATTCGAACAAAATAGCTCAGGTATTATCCTGCATGCGCAGACTTATTCCCGTCTACATACCTGGCAACGGTAGCATTGTAGCAGAGGGGTGTGGATCACCTCGCTCCAGACAGTCGGTCGGTAAGGAGTTCGGACTTAAGCTAAACAACAGATGTTGTTGCTTAAATATTGCAGCAAGGATGGGTGGGTGATGATGAAAATAGAAAGGAGAGAAGAAGAAAGAAAAAAGAAGGAAAGATTCCCCAGGTAGGACCAATTTAAAGACGATGGAGGGAGGTGACGCAGGGACCAAATATGGGCAGTCGACAAACTGACGAGCCTCGGTTCGTAGCTGGAATTTCGGGACTGGCGGAAAGACGCAAGAGGGAGGATGTTGGGGAGAACCAAAAAAGAAAAAAACTGGAGACGAAGATGTGAACGCTAATGCATTTTATGATCACATCCGAATTGCATGCAATATGATTGTTCAGTTTTTGAAGTTTTTGGATGGATGATCGATTTCTTTCTCCACCTCCGCTTGCCACTCTAGTCTGTGTAACCACTTTTGGCTGTCCTACACCATCATAGTATTCCATCAAGTATTTACATTCTTTGGATTAAGCCTAGTTTTAGAGTAAATCGCCGATGTCCAATTTGAAAACACTGCAATAGTTTCGCAGAATTTATTCCTGGTGGAGCAAAGCCAACATGACGATACCCAATATCGGTAAAATATATAGCTGCAAACGGATGCTATTACTTCTTCTTTATCGACGGCACATCTTCATATTCCTCGTCCATGAACGAGGCCAGCGCTTCCAATCCCTTCTCCAATACTTCTGTCTCAGGTACAAACCCGATGCGAACATAGCCCTTGAAATCCTCCCCCCCTCCGAAACAGAAACTTCCTGGAACAAACATTACACCCGTCTTCTCTAGAAGTATCTTGCAGAATGCAACATCATCTATAGGTTTTCCCATCTTCGTAAATCGCACAAACGCTGTTGTTCCTGCACGGGGTTTGACCCATTCGCATGCCCACCGGTGGGATTCGATGAATTTTTCGAGAATTTCCAGGTTTTTCTTTGCCAGATCAATATTTCGTCTCAGCAAACTGTGAATGCAGTATGGAGAAAGCGCATAGCTTGCAATGGCATCGTCAATCTGACCAACAGAGATGGTTGTATAGTGTCGAGCAGCGGCACACGCTTCAATGACGGACCGATCGCGCGAGGCAACCCAGCCAACACGGATACCTGCCAGACTATATGCTTTAGACATTGAGCCCGTCACAATTGTGCGTTCGTATCCGAGAGACAGGAGAGAGGACGGGAACTCCGGCTCCATGGGGCTAATGGAATGGAACAGAGGCCGATAGACTTCGTCTGAATGAATAAGAATATTCGATTCCCGTGCAATCTCGACGATTTCCTCTAACGTGGCTTGGGGAATAATAGCTCCTGTAGGATTTTGAGGGTTGCTGAGGGAGAAAAGAAGCGTCAGACACTGATAACAAGAGTGCAAGTAATGAGGAAAGCAACATACTTGAGAATGATGAGCTTGGTGTTCGGTTGAATGAGCTGTTTTAATTCATTGATATCCAACTTCCACCCGTCAGCCTCCTTGGACTTCCAGAGACTCACCTCGGCCCCGAGTGACTGAGGTACCGAGTAGAGCTGCTGGTATGTCGGATAGTGACAGATGACATGATCCCCAGGTCCGATCAGACTATATAAAAGTAGGAAATTGGCTTGGATTGCGCCGGGCGTAATCAACACATTGTCGGAAGACAATGGCGTTGGAGTCTTGACCGAATAGAGATTGGCCAATGTCCCTCGCAGCTGTTCGGAGCCTCGGATTGAGCCATACGTGAGCTTGGTGGAGGAAATATCTAGTAGGTTGGAGGATTTGTCTTCAGACAAGTCCTTGAGATCGTCCACGGAAATCGATGCGCAGCAGGTCTCTGCCGTATTGTACTTGGCAGTGGTTTCATACTCGTCCATCCACTATGGTTGTCAGGAGCGGGGTCAGCACAGAACAAACGACCTCATGAAGCAATGCGGGGAAATGAAATCAATAAGATGGAAGGATTCATACCTGCTCGACCGCAAACGCTTCGATTTTAACCATGATCGCTATATGGGTTCAAGAGATGCTGGAGAATAATCCGATGGCCCGAGTTCTGGACGATGGCGGACTCCATCTCTTTCCGTTGCTTTCTCCAATCTTCCGTTCTTAATCTGGTGCGTTTTGGAGAATCCATCTCCAGGCACCGGGTCACGTGCCCTGTGCATTTCCTCCAGGCAAGAATCGTGACAACATCATGCAATGGTCATATTCCAGTATTATCATTTTGCTTCATGCAACAGTCCACTCATTTACCCTGTACCATCCTGGCCGTCCTAAATAATTGTTATCAACAACCTCAATCCTTCGATCTCACACCCGCTTCGCCTTCACTGCCACTTCCTTTAGCGCTCTCCACCTATCGTCATCGGCCCCATCAGCCCAGGTCCCAGCAACCGACCTCCGCCTTTTGCTGACTCTCTCTTCTTCACATCCTCTTGTTGTTGCTGAAGTCGTGGGGGGTATTTCAACAATTTGTCACTTTTGTCTTTCATCAGTCACAACTATACCAATGTTGAATCGTCATCTGTGGCTTTTCTTGTGATTCGCCTCGTAACTCCGTGGCCTTCGGAGTCTCATTACTTCCGCTCTTTCAGAGAAGGCTCACGTCCACACCGACCAAGATGCATTTGAAGTCAGCGATGCGGCTTTCCTTTGCCGCTTTGGTCTCGTTGATCGCATCAAATGTGGCAGCTCAGAGCAACTATTCTGACGCCAACCTTGTGCCGCGCTCGCTCCTGTCGACTTTAGACGACCGTCCCGCCGGGTGTCCTCCTTGTTTCAACTGCCAGCTAGACGCTTTTCAATGCGCGCAGTTTGCACAGTGCAACAAATATAATGGGAAATGTACATGTCCGCCTGGGTTCGGGGGTGATGATTGCTCAGAACCTGTGTGTGGCTCCCTGGCCGACGGTGGCAACAGAGCACCCCGAAATGGCGATACTTGCTCTTGCGGTGAAGGCTGGGAGGGAATCAACTGCAATGTCTGCAAGACAGATAATGCATGCAATGCGATGATGCCGGAAGGTGAAGGGGGCGTTTGTTATAAGCAGGGAATTACAGTCAAGCAGAACTTCCAGATGTGCGACGTGACAAACAAGATGATCTTGAAACAGCTCGATGGCCGGAAGCCCCAAGTGACTTTCTCGTGCGATGCGGATGACAGTTCCTGTAACTTTCAGTTCTGGGTAGACCAGAAGGAATCGTTTTACTGTGGCTTGGATACATGCGAATGGAGCTTGGAAACCGACTACGAGCGCAACACGACCAGCTATAAGTGCCAGAATATTCAGTGCAAATGCATTCCTGGAAGGATGCTGTGTGGTGAAGCTGGCTCTATCGATATCGGAGCTTTCCTCGACCAGGCCATCAAGGGCCCGGCCCAGTTTTCGTCCTTGTCGACTCTGGGCGGCAGCCCCGACGATGGCAGCAAATTTAAAGAGCCCGCAATGGATGATTTGATCAAGAGTATTTTCGGTGATGAGAGTATTACGCTCGCTTGTGATTCGGGAGAGTGCCTGTACAAGACTGACGTGCCGGGATATGTGCGCCCAGTCAAGAAGATCAACACTCCACTTATTGCGGGTGTGATTGCGGGCTGTGCGCTTTTCATTGTTGCTGTCATACTCTCTGTGTGGTACTTGTCCCGTAGATCATACCGGGGTCGCATCCAATTGCCTCTGTCTGATGATTCGGATGACGAAAATGCCAGACTCTTGGCGGAGCACAAGCCGGCTGCTTTGTATTGGGATAATGTTTCATACTATCTGAATGGAAAGGAGATCCTTTCTGGGATTCAAGGCGCGGCACCACATGGTCAGATTACAGCTATCATGGGAGCATCGGGTGCAGGGAAGACCTCCTTCCTCGATATCCTGGCTCGGAAGAACAAGCGGGGTGCGATCCGTGGTGAATTCTATGTCAACGGAGAGAAGATCAGTGACTACGATTTCAAGAACATGATCGGCTTCGTCGATCAAGAAGACACCATGCTCCCGACTTTGACTGTTCATGAGACCATCCTCACAAGCGCCTTGCTGAGATTGCCCCGGGACATGAGCCGAGGTGCTAAGGAGCAGAGGGTGATTGAAGTCGAGAAACAGCTTGGAATCTATCACATTAGGGATCAGCTGATCGGATCTGAGGAAGGTAAAGGTCGTGGTATTTCCGGTGGAGAAAAGCGCCGAGTTGGAATTGCTTGCGAGCTTGTCACCAGCCCGAGCGTTCTTTTCCTGGATGAACCTACCAGCGGATTGGTAAGAATGACATGACAGCCCCAGCTCATCTACTTAGTTACTAACGCTTATATCAGGATGCATACAATGCTTTTAACGTGGTCGAATGTCTGGTCACACTAGCCAAGACCTACAACCGTACAGTTATCTTCACCATCCATCAGCCGCGTTCAAACATTGTTGCTCTATTCGATCGACTTGTTCTCTTAGCCCATGGGAGGACAGTGTACTCTGGTCCGTTCTCGACATGCCAGCAATACTTTGACAATGCAGGATACTCTTGCCCTCCTGGATTTAACATTGCTGATTACCTCGTGGATCTCACCATGCATGCCAGCGCTGTCCGATCATACAGTGACGATATAGGATCGCCCCTGTTGGAGGTACCGGCAGATACGTCCAAGACCGCCTCAAGCAGCCTACGTGCAGTGAAGTCGGTTGCCAGCGTGTCGAATGCGAGCATTGAAGACAACTCTAGACCCAAAAGCAAACGACAAGCATCGGTCAAGCAACGACAGGACAGACAGCTTTACTCTCGTAAGAAGGACCGCGACGCACCACCCACTCCTAAGACGGATGATGAGGATGCACACCCAACGGAGAGCTCTCAACAGTGGCTCCGACTTTCTCGTCAACCCGGCAATGTTCCACCCCAGATTCTCGATGACCCCGACCAGCTACCTCCAATTGCACCCGGCCAAACCGATCTTGACATCCTAGTCGCCAACTATTCCAGTTCTGATGTCGCTCGCTCCGTGCATGATGAGATTGTGGCAGCTGTTCAGAGTGCCAGAGCGGCGAATGGCTCGGCCAATTCGGATGCATTGTCGGGCCCCGTTACCGGTTCCCATAAGAGCTATGCACGGGTTGGTCTGGCTCGGCAATTTATCATTCTCTCGCAGCGAACCTGGCGTAACCTGTATCGGAACCCAATGCTCATGCTTACGCATTATGCTATCTCAATTCTCCTCGCCGTGCTTTGTGGATATCTGTTCTATGGCCTGACCGATGACATTAAGGGTTTCCAGAACCGGCTCGGACTCTTTTTCTTCATCCTGGCCCTGTTTGGTTTCAGCACGCTTACCAGTCTGACGGTGTTCTCGTCAGAGCGACTCTTGTTTGTCCGCGAGCGAGCCAATGGCTATTATCACCCGATTACCTACTTCGCAGCTAAGGTGGTGTTTGATATCGTTCCTTTGAGATTGATTCCTCCTATCATAATGGGTATGATCGTGTATCCTATGACAGGTTTGATCCCGGCGTGGCCCGAGTTCCTCCGGTTCATCTTGGTTTTGGTCCTCTTCAACCTGGCTGCGGCAAACATCTGCTTGTTCATTGGGATCGTGTTCCGGGACGGTGGAGTTGCCAACTTGATTGGAAGTCTTGTGATGCTGTTCAGCTTGTTGTTCGCGGGTCTTCTGCTTAACCACGACGCGATTCCGAAATCCGCCATGTGGTTGCAAATGGTGAGTTTACTCCTAAGAATACCCCGTTTAGGAAGCCATGAACTAACTTGTATTTCTTTCTAGCTATCCATTTTCCACTATGGATTTGAGGCGCTCATTGTCAACGAAGTGACTTTCCTCAGATTGATTGACCACAAATATGGCCTCGATATTGAAGTACCAGGAGCTTCTATCCTTAGTGCCTTTGGCTTTGACACTTTGGCGTTGTGGAAGGATGTGATCGGACTTGCCGTGATTTCGGGAGCGTTCATCATAATTGCTTATGGAGCTATGCATATCCTGCTTGTAGAGAAGCGGTGATTCTAACTGATTGATGATGGCTGTTCCTTTTCTTGTTCTTTTTGGATTTGCAATTATCTGTTTTTGCTAAAGTTATTATGCAATCGGGGACCAATGTGACGATGACGATGTCAATCATAAGGATGTAAATAGCATATATACAGTTGCTGAGCGAACGTGATACTATTCATATGATATCTTCTCTCCCTGCGTATTCAAAGCCAATGGAAAGCGCCAGATGCGGATGGAAGCACGTGTTCTCAACGTCATCTTGTGTTCTCCGCAGCGTATAATGAGTGGATGTTTATTGGCCTGGACCATTCGACACAGGGATTGTAAGGACGATAACAATAATACCTTGATCTTCGATATATCAATTTAATATCAACCATAAGCTATAATCCCATCCTCGAGTGTCCTGAGCGCTTTTGGTGGCTGGTATAACTACTACACCAAGTTCCGCCCCCCTCAAAGGAGCCAAATTCGACCGACGCATCCACCACCAACCGCTCTCCCCAGCTGCTCGCTCTTCCTCTTCTTCCTCCTCTTCCTCTCCACTCCTCATTTTCTCCTCTTCTTTAACTATTGTTGAAGAACTCGACTCCTTTTCTCACATCCTCTCCGTTTCTGTTCCTCTCCCTTGAGCTCTCTGTCGCCCTCTTCCTTACCCGAGCTGTTCTCCCCCAGACCGCCCACAATTCTCTCCCAAGTCAAGCTCTCCATTTCCGGTGCTCTTCCATCCACCCCAGCTTCTCTTCCTCCCCCCTCCACCTCACCGCTCCGAAACAGCTTCAACTTCTTCTTCCTCGGCTGAGCTGCTGCTTGCTTCTCTTCGCTGTTAATAATATAATATCTATTTTTCTCGATCCGTGTCCAACATGTCCGGTGAAGCGTGGCTTTATCTCTTGGCGGTGTTGATTAACGCCGTCAACCTGTTCTTGCAGGTGTTCTTCACCATCATGTACAGCGATCTGGAATGGTATGTTCCGTGGCTTCCGCTATGTCCTTCATCCCCTATGCATAGATTCAAGGCCAGGGGTCCAAACCTTCTGTCCTCGAGCGATTGCGCCGAGTTTGAGCACGCGCACTGACCTGCTTTTTTCGCACAGTGACTACATCAACCCCATTGACCTCTGCAACCGCCTCAATGCCTACATCATTCCTGAAGCCGCTGTTCACGCCTTCCTGACCTTCTTGTTCGTTATCAACGGCTACTGGCTTGCGATTGTGCTGAACCTGCCTCTGTTGGCGTTCAATGCAAAGAAGTACGTTTTTCCCGAATATGCTATAGCTTCACCTTGAACATTAGGCTAATTGGCTGTTCCCTTTCTACAGGATCTTCGACAACCAGCACTTGTTGGATGCGACCGAGATCTTCCGCAAGTTGAATGTCCACAAGAAGGTGCGTTTTGTCCTTCGTCATATTCCCGTCATGGTGTGTATGGGATATGATCTGACAGAATCATTGTAGGAATCCTTTATCAAGTTGGGCTTCCACCTCTTGATGTTCTTCTTCTACCTCTACAGCATGATCGTCGCTCTGATCCGCGATGAATCTCACTGACTTCGTGCAAAGACTGGAGACGCGATGCGCAATGGCCGTTTAGGCTAATCGCATAATGTTGCGTTTGTCTTTACACGGAGAGCAATGGGGGAGTGGTCGAATGAAGCGTGCAGGACCCCTGCCGCCATATCTTCCTATCGATGGGATTGCCTCGCCAACTGTGACCAATCCTCCAGGGATTGCGGTTGGCATGTCGAACCATGCTGGACAAGACCAAATCGTATATGATAATGTGAACCCGAACCTGACATAGACGACCGGTATGAGATGTAGAATCCTAGTCCTTGGTGCTCTCAAGTTGGATCAAAGATGAGGGGGAAAAATGGTGAAAGGGAACTAAAGACACTGCGAAAGTGTAATGTCTGTCCATGTATTGATTTTGAGTTGTTTATGTTGCTTTTGTATTTCCTTGTTGATGTCTTCTTCACTTTCCCCAGAAGTTGTATATACCTTTCAAGCGGTTTGACAATGAAGAGCGTACGATACCCTTCATCTATTAGTTCCAGATACAATTCAACTCGAGATCAAAAAGTAAATCTTCTTGCATAATAATTGCTGCTCATAAAAGCCTTCATTGATACCCTCAGATCTTCGCTGCGTGGTTCTCCCGCCGCCCGTAAAATTCCAGACTCCGCCTTCTCCAAAACTCCGTCCAGATCAACTCCGCAACCCTTACCTCGTCATCAACTTCGACGTGGTTTAGGATCATCCTATACCATTCATCTCATATAGTCTTCATCATGGCATCGTTACTCGGAGCCAGTTATGATTCGAGCGACGATGAAGCCACCTCGTCTGTCCCCCAGACTCAGGCGGCGACAGCAGCGACCAAGATCGTCGCAGCGCCGGAAGTGAACACAGAGGTTTGGTCCCTTGATATTTCCTTATTTTTCTTCATATATTATCGCTTTATTTCGTCCGCAGTGTTGTGGCAATGATATCTAACAAACCTACAGGACCAAGCGCATAAGCAGATGATGCTCGCTAACACCTCCTCAACCGCCCTCACCTACAACGCCACATATGATGATCTTTCGCGTCCGTCCCAAGGTCCAGTGAACCCCTTTAAACCCGCCGGAGCAGCCAACGGCCTGAAAAGGAAAAATGTCCCTACCGGATTTGCAGAGGAAGCCGCCATCAGCGAAGCCACTTTTGCCGCGCAGCATCGCACGTTTCAGAGTTTGGGCTACACGCGCAATCCCGGTCTACCAGAGCAATTTGTCGGTGATTTAAACCATGCCGCACTGCACGGGGGCCGTGACATTGTGCAGATGAAGCCTTCCAAGGATGTTTCGGCGGCGCTGCGCGCCAAACGGCAGCGAAAAGGCGATCCTAGTATTGTCGAGGGCGATGGGGCGTATCTTGGTCCTTGGGCCAAGTACAAAGATGACGACCATATTTATGAGGAAGAGACCGCTGAGCTGGACCGGGAGCTGGCCAGTGATGAGGAATATGTGGAGGAAGAGGAGGAGGTTCCGGCTCATATGCCGGCGATGAGCAAGGAGGCCACAGATTACCAGGACGATTCGTCCCAGGTGGAAAAATCCGAGTTCCATGGATCCGAGCAGTTCGATTATATGGGCCGGACTTATATGCATGTGCCACAGGATTTGGATATCGATCTGAAAAAGGAAGTTGGCAGCACCAAGAACTACGTGCCCAAGAAACTGGTGCACACTTGGAAATCTCACACCAAGGCTATCACCTCGTTGCGGTTTTTCCCCGGCTCTGGACACTTGCTGCTATCGTCTGCGGCAGATGGAAAGGCCAAGATCTGGGATGCGTATCACTCTCGGGAACTTCTACGGACGTTTTCAGGTCATTCCAAGTCCATTACGGACACAGACTTCCACCCGTCTGGTAAGACATTCCTCACCGCATCGTATGACCGCCAGATCAAGCTGTGGGATACGGAATACGGCAAGTGCCTCGGTCGTTTCTCGACTGGCAAGACGCCACACGTCGTCCGTTTCAACCCCAGTCCCGAATCTTCGCACGAGTTCCTGGCTGGTATGTCAGACAAGAAGATCGTTCAATTCGACACTCGTACCCGCGATTTGGTCCAAGAATATGACCACCACTTGGCAGCCATCAACACCATTACGTTCGTCGACAACAACCGTCGCTTCATCTCCACGTCCGACGACAAGTCTCTGCGTGCCTGGGAATACGGAATTCCCGTCCCTATCAAGTTCATCGCTGAACCGTACATGTTTGCACTCACCCGTGCAACACCCCACCCCAACGGCAAGTACGTTGCCTTCCAGTCCGGCGACAACCAGATTGTTGTCTACGGGGCTACAGACAAATTCCGCCAGAACCGCAAGAAGAGCTTCCGCGGACATAACAACGCCGGATACGCCATCGATCTTAAGATCTCCCCCGATGGTCAATTCATCGCATCGGGTGATAGCGGTGGTTACGTCTGCTTCTGGGACTGGAAGACGGGCAAGATGTACCATAAGATTCTTGCAGGAGGCAAGGAAGGAGGTGCTACGACGTGTCTCGATTGGCATCCCCAGGAAACCAGTAAAGTGGCTACAGGTGGTCTGGAGGGTGTTATCAAATATTGGGATTAGATTAATGCGACCATATTTTCCCTTTTTCATCTCTTTTCTTTTTTCGGTTCACGGGATTCAGGCTGCTACTGTACTGTACATATACATTGCAAGTGCGACGATCTATACATGCATGGTATTTTATTCATTAGATGGCATGGAATTAACCAGTTTGGATACCGGTGATAAACCCCAGAATCATCGCCAAGTATGCTCCTTTTCCAGGTCCCCTATCTAGATAATATACACAACATAGGTCATAATATGTAATACAGTGGCACACAGAACTAAAAAAAAAAAAAAAAAAAAAAAAAAAGTATGTAACTAGGGATAGGTAAAAAGGTTCATCTAAAAACTGGCCATCTCAATCCAGCTAGCCACAAAGGCCAACCTCCGTCCGCGGTCCGCTGCCATTCGCCGGGAGAATTCCTCAAAGTTGAGTTTGGCACCTGTACCGCCGCGTTCCTTGGCTTCCTGCTCGACGTGGTTCAAATATGCCCATCGTGCGAGAGTGCGCGTTGTTGGTCGACAGACGGGAGCTTCTTGCGGCAGGTTAGTTGCGGATGGAGCTGGGGGGAGAGGTTGGATAGGCGAGGGTGGAAGCTTGGGGGCGGTAGCTTCGGCCTCGGGAGAGGAGGAGGGAAGAGAAGGAGGTGCTGGGAAAGAGGTTGTGCCATGAGGATGGAGACGGAGTTGGAGAGGGAGGGTGTGTTGCTGGAATTCTGAGGTTGTGGGGGAATCGTCCGAGTATGATGAGGATGGAGTGTCTTCCGCTAGGTGACCGGTTAGGACAGGCGGTTCATTCTGGGACGAGTAGTTACAGGCTGGGCGTGGTGTCTCCTCGCTTGGACGATGGTGTGGCAGTGTGGGATCGAAGTCTGGGGTTATATCGCCCTCCTGGGCTGTCTGACGTTCTGGGGTGAAGGGGCGAAGGGCAGCGGGCTCGACATGAAATCCGTCCTCTGGTTGGTTCTGGGACAAAGCAAAATCATCTTGTTCGTCCTCCTGCTCGTCCTCCTGCTCATCTTCCTGATCGTCCTCCTCTTCAGGGTAAGCAAGGTGGGTCGGTTGCACATCGACGTCAGGTGCTCTGAGTGCGAAAGGGGGAGGAGGACCAAAAAAAGGGCCAGTTTGAGTGGTGGGCCGCAGAGGCGGACTTGTGACTGAGTAGCCTGTTCTTTCCAGGAGCTCTTCGAGCGATTTGTTGTCCGTTCCGTACGGATTCTCCATCGACCCATCATCTTGTCTATCCGCTTCATCGTCCATGGCATGGCCTTCAGGGCGTTTTCGTGGATCCATCTGTTCAACGATTTCGATTTCGTGAGCCCAGATCTTGCGCTCAGTGCGTGTTCGGTATACCTCCATCAGGAGATCTTCCTTTGGCTTGAACAAAATATCGAGAAGTTCGTTGAAACCCTGCTGTGTGACTTGGTAGAGAATCTCTTTTCCTACGTCCCTTTCGACCTCTGGAACCTCGAAACCACCCCACCTCTCGCCGACAGGAATGCTACGAGACGAGGTGGTTGACCTCACCTCATATTCGTCGGTTAAATCGTCTTGGAATCGCACCTTGGAAGAAGAGCGAGAACGAGGAGAGGGTGGATGTGACTCCAGGAAGTGCTGGTGGTCGTCAAAAGCATCATCTTCGTCACTTAGGTCATCAACACCGGGATCTCTGCGATAGCCCTCGGGGGCAATTGCACCATCTTCTTCGTCGGTATAGAATGCTCTTCGTCGCCAGCGTTCATCAATTCCATATCTGCGAGTCTCGTCCACTCGTCTTTGGTCGTCATCCCGCATCCTGTGATACACAGCCGTCCCAATCCGAGCTCTATCCACGGCGTCCGTCACTTCTTGAAGAGGAACAGGAGCTCCGAGGGCGTTTACAACGTCTTCCTCGAGGATATGTTCGGCAGGAGGCCAGTGGTCACTGGCAACTGATGAACTGGATGCGTCCTCGTCAGAATCACTAGCGTCTTCGTCCTCGTCTTCGTCATTTTCCTCTGCATCCATTTGACCACCACCGAAGCCTGGCGGTGGGGGCCCAGGGTCTGCAACAGGTAAACGGATAGTCGATGGGAACATTGGTCGCACGCGTCCAAATTGACCTCGGACGGCGGCATCACCAATGACGGCGTGACGGTCACCAATATCGGCACCATCATGTCGTAATACGCCTTCATGGTCAACAATTTCCATGTCGCCTCCTCTGTTGATGCGCTTGCCTTCGCCGATTCTCGATGTCTCCCCCGAAGGGATACTACCAGGAAATGCTGAGCTGATAGGCTGCCCCCCAAGGACAACATCTCGTGCACCACCCTCCAAGAAGTCATCCTCCATGCCTGCAACCATGTCCCTTGTCAGTTCTCGACTGAGAGCATAGTATGCCCGGAACACTCGTAGGAAATCTTTGCGCTCCACATAGCCGTCTGCATCAATGTCGTAGCCACGGAATACGCGCCGCAATCGCTCGTCATTACTCTTGTTGTTGAGGCTTGCCAGGCCCTTCAGAAATTCTTCGAATCCAATAAGATCATCGTTGTTCGTATCGTAGAATGCAAACATCCGGTCATAGATAAGACTCGGTGGTGGCGGGCGGAAGGAGGTGTGGGGTACAAAGCACCGGTCAAACGTCTTTCTGTCAATGGCCATGCACAGCTTGTTCGGATCATCTGCCCACTCATAGTTGGCCAGGCAGCGGAATTGGTCCCATAGGGCGTCAAGTTCAGTGTTTTCAAAGTTTGTATCCTTCATCAAACGTTTGGCCAGGTTTCGCGGCAGACTGCGAGGCAACATGGCTGGCTTCCCTGGATACCAGACAGGCTGGGACTGTCGAGGGTTACCCAGGAAGGGAGCCGGAATACGTACTTTGTAGAAAAGGTGAGTCTTGATGTGTACCTGCATCGCCTCGCACGTCTCACAGAGATCATAATCAATACAGTTTGCGCATCTGTACCGGATACCCTGTATGGGCATGGCACCACAGCTGTTGCACGTCACTCCTCTGTGGATATACCCATCTCGTCTGGCCTGGTCCTCTGCGATGTGATATAGTAGGTTCAACAGGTTCTGGCCTTCCCTTGTAGGAGAAGAATCATTATTTCCATCACGCCAAGAAAAGACACTCTGGTCATCAACCACCGTCTCGCCACCATCCAAATTCTGTGCTGGCGCCGAGACATCGGGAAAAGTCGAAGTAGACAGTGTTACTCGTTCGCCATTCTGCCGACGTCGTCGTAGCTCCTCTCCGTAGTTGATGTCCTCGTTGAATCGCACTAGCGCTCTCTCGATCCCAGCACGGGAGATACCACGTCGCTGGAGCTGCTCCATCAAATACTCCCTCTCCGAGCTCCCTTCAAGCAAAGCATGTGTTGGCGGGAAATCCAGCGCCAGGAATGACTCCAAGAATGTATCTTCCATCATCTCACGCATCCGTTCCGCATGAGCTTGCGGGACGCCGACTTCCTCCATCAGTTGATCCCGAGTCGCCAGCAACGACGGGAGTAAACCACTTTCCACCCGCCTTCCATCTTCAGTCTCTATACGAAATGTGCCATATACCCCATTCTGTTGTTCTAGCTGCTCGAGGTGGGTGATTGCTCGGTACGACGGGGAATCGACGGCCTCGGTCTCATCGGGTTCATTTCGTCTGTGTCGGCGGACAGCGTTTCGGCGACGGAGAGAAGACTGGGACGGTTGGGGCGAATATAT
Organism: Aspergillus wentii DTO 134E9; assembly: GCF_001890725.1. Lineage (NCBI taxonomy): Eukaryota > Fungi > Ascomycota > Eurotiomycetes > Eurotiales > Aspergillaceae > Aspergillus > Aspergillus wentii. The sequence continues at coordinate 2,587,450 of NW_024467835.1, read as the reverse complement.
ATGATTGTGAATATAGACAAGGGCATAGGCTGCTGCAACACCGGTAAAGAGGTAGAGGATGGGACGGTATCGCGACAACGCTGCAGACCCCGACTGCGTGTCCGGCATGGCGGAGGATTAAATGCCACAGCTGCAACGGCTAGGGGACCGGAATCATTGTCATCCAGAAGCCCTTAATAAGAAAAAGCAAGACCTGGAAGGTAAATTCCAAATAGTCTCCTCTGGTGGGGGTTGCGTTTGTCAGGTCAAGACGATGGGGGCTGTTTTAAAGACGGATGATTAAAGCGTCTGGGGAAAGTTGTTGGAGGTGAAGTCAGAGCGGTGTCTCCAACAGTCGGAGAGACCGCCTTCTGATGGTCGCTAATAATATGGACCCTGTCAGACTGGATGGTGCTTGCTCTTTTCATTTCAATTTGCATGCAAGACAATTATAAAGTCAGTATTTGAATGGTTCTATATTTGTTTAAGAAACTTTTCTCAACTCTGCGACTCTATCACCTGTCTCTGCGCTCATCACGGGTTAAGTCACAGATGAAGTCCCCTGCCAGCACTTTATCGCCTCTATATCGACTCTATATGCAGTAGAAAACCAAATAAATACTCATAAATATCCCGAAATTTTTACCGCTCCCTTCCCCTTCATCGACTTCCTCCTATTCCTAGGGTGTGCTCTGCTAATTTTATTATTCACCCCCGCCCTGCTTGATTTAACGAGTCACCTTCTTTTCGCGGATGAAAAAGGCACTGAACAGGGCAAAGAAGACAATTCCAATCATAAAGGAAAACCCCTTATTCATCGCCCATCCATAAGAGCCTCGAACGATTTCGGCAGTTGTTGGATCAAGTGTCTTGATGAAATCAAGACTCTGACGTACCCCAGCAACAATACGATCAGCATCATTGCTGCCACCTCCACTCAAGTCGGAAACCAGTCTTTTGCGAAGGAGTTGCTGGACCACTGTCGATGACAAGGAGATTCCAATAACTGAGCCCAGTGACCGGAAGAGATACGAGCACGCAGTAACCACTGCCTGATCCTCTGGTGTTGCGTTCGATACTAGAAACTCAAGTCAGTGACGCTAAAGCAAAACTAAATATCCTTGCAATGAAGCTTACTTAAAGCGATCAAAGTTGTGGTAACACCAATCCCATTTCCAAAACCCGATACCACCATTCCCAAAATCATTGGCGCGGTGCTTGACACAGCGCCACCAGAGAAAAGGAATATCATAGTAACACCAAGCGTCAAAGAGGAATACGCCGCCACAGTCAGCCAGTAATATCTTCCCGTCCATTTCATGATATACCCTGCAAAAAGAGAGCCCGAAACACCAGCGAAGATACTAGGCAATAGTCGTACACCAGCGCCTGTAGCAGAAACGCCATCCGTTGCTTGGAAATACAACGGGATGTAGAAGAGAGCAGCTAGCCAGCCCCCAAAGCTGAAAAAGTTACATCCATAGCTGGCAAAAAATGTCCTGTCAAAAATGATATGGCCAGGAGCAAAGGGTTCGGCTGCAACGTATATCTCGACCAAAAGGAATACAACAAAGAGTACCACCGAGACGCTCAACGAAACAATGGTCAACGGCATCGTCCATGACACGTTACTTCCCCGGTCAAGACCAAGAAGGAAACCAAGTACAGCTCCGATGAGAATGGCAGCCCCGAGAAAATCAATGCGACGAATCTTGGCTTTCCAGTGGCTATTTCCTTGGGCAGGCACGTCTAGCATGATCATCACAGAGACGAAAGCAATTAAACATAGTGGAAATTGAGCAATAAAAGACCTGTAGTTAATGTCAGCAAGGGCATAATCACTATACTTCTACCGAGAAAAGTTGAATCGTACCAACGCCAGCCGATATAGTCAGCCAGGATACCACCTATAAAAACATTAGCGACTAGAAACTCAAGGGGTTTAATAGACGAGAGAAATAACCCACCTAAAGGTGCACCAGTTCCGGCACCCGTAGCATAGACGATATTAATGATTCCTTGCCAGACACCTCGATCCCGGAGAGGAACAAGATCACTCATAAGGATGCTAACAACGGTAGTCATACCTCCGCCCCCAATGCCTTGAAAGACCTAGAAGCATTCATTAGCAACCCGGTATTGTAGAACAAAGATCAATATCACCACATACACGAGCAGCAATGAGTTCATGGATATTACGTGATAAGCCACATAACAAATTGCCGATGCCAAAAACCGCATACCCAAACAGCAAGCATTGCTTCCGACCAAATATATCGCTCAGCTTCCCGTACAGAGGCTGGAACGATGTCAAGGTCAAAAAGTACGAAGTGGCGATCCAACTTGTCAGATTAAGGGCCTTGAGGTCACTTCCAATTTGTCCGTAGCTGGCCATAATAATGGTTTGGTCAGCTGCAGAGAGAAAGACCTGGTTACGCAGGCAAAGTTAGCACAAAACAACCATGCTATTGGTAACCAGTTGGCACATACTCCTAGAGAAATCGCTGGCACGATGTATTTGATATTTAGTTTCTTCTCTGTGGCACCATTACCCTGCTCCTCTGTCGCACGAATGTGCTCCTCCGCAGACTCAACATCCCGGACTTCGTTGGAGATAGTCCCGTTCGATGGAGGTTGAAGGAGGCCATTGTGTTGCGCACCGAGCAACGGAGACGTCTCAGTTGGATTTCGCTCTGAAGCCATGGCCATGTCTATTTCCACAATGTCTCAAGAAATACCCCCACCGCTTGAATATATCAACAGTCGATGTTTGACTCACAGTCGATGCTGTAATCCCTCAGCTCAACTGCATTTGAGAACATCAAAGTCACGTGCTGATAGGCGCCCCCCGCAGAGCTGACAAATTAGAAGGAGGTTGGCGACCAACACGCCTTTTCATTGGCTGAATCGGCTAGGCATAGCTGTTACCCGATTGGGGAATCGGCACTGGTCCCGTGATCTAGATTCCTGCGAGGTGCGAGCGAAGATCGATTCAATCGAGTCACCATGGCTGTGGACTGAGAGGAGTTGCTTTTGCTTCAGTGTGGCCATCGCGAATGCCAGGATGATCAGGATGCTTTATTCCAAAAATCAGGTTGTCGTCTCGGATATTGTCATCCGATCACTGGCTAGGCTTCCGATGCAGTCGCCATGTCCTTCCGGTACCATGACTACAATGCTTGTCTCATAACCGACAGGGAATGACGCCTCTAGGTTAACTAAGGCGTCATTACTAGCCCAAAGGTGCCATTCTTGATTTCATTCGTGCAGTCAATATCTGATAACAAATTAACCAAGATAACAGAAAAGCAATCTCTTGTTAAGGGATGATGCCTCGAAGGGTCGTAGCCCATAAGACAAGATATGGATGCGCCCAGTGTAAGCAACGCCATGTGAAGGCATCTATATATCTCTCATTGATCGATTCTCAACGCTGCTGTAATTGTGACACCTGGGGCTAACAGTGCTGGGTCTGCTAGTGTGATGAGCAAAAGCCAGTTTGTCGTAATTGCTCAAAACTCGAGCGTGAATGCAGCTTCATTACAACTACACCGTTCTCTCGGATTTTATCTGAGGTTTTTCATCGTCCTCATGAAGATTTCCGGGTGTATCCAGTGGCCTTGGCGCCATCTCAAAGTTTCACCGTCAACGAAGCGTCAGTACCTCTACAGATTGAGGGCTGTCGAGGCTTGAGCCCTGCGTTTAGTCTTGACGACATGCGGCTGTTGCAGCTTTTCATGAGCAAAACAGCGGATACATTGTCGATTTCTCCAAAAGTCCAGAAAACATGGAGAACCGTAGTAGTTCGACTTTGGTTTAAGCGTGGTTTTCTGCTGCAGGGCATACTGGCCGTTTCAGCCTTGCATATGGCTAATATCCTGCCAGTGCAGTCAAACCATCTTTGTATTTTGGTTGCTAGTAGAAAGGATGCCACCCTACATGAGTTTCGCTCGGAACTAGATCAAGTCACCGCCGATAATTGCGAGGCCTTGTTCGCCTTTTCGTTCTTGATTGGGTACTTCATCCCGGCTTCGGCAGGCACGGCCATCAATCCATCGGCTCACTTCTTGAAAAATGATTTTCTCGGTTCAGTGGTCGAATGGATGCGCCTCTACTTTGGGGTTGGCATTATCCATGGACATCAAGGGGGGAAAATCGCCAAGGGACCTTTGAATACTTTTCTTCATGAATGGGCCCATCTTCAAAAGGCGTCCATTGATATCAATGTCGAACAGCGGGCGTTATTCTGTGTTCTGCAGCTTACCAGCCGAGCTCGTCGGTATCATTCACAGTATGGACTTTCTCCAGAGGAAGGTCACCAAGTACAAGCCGAAGCAAACGAAGAAATCCAAGCGAATTCTCAAGCATTAAAGTTTCTGATCATTGTCTTCCGCAATTCCGGAATCTTCAAATCAAACCACGTGAATCCCACGAGCGAGTGCTCATTTGAGAATTATAATAGTTTAAATAGCCACATCAACGCGAGCCCCGATATTCAATGACTGAGTCTTTCTATATCCTGGTTGACTCAAATTTCTAGCAAGTTCGTGGACTTGATCGAACAGCGACACCCTGTGTCCTTAATCATATTCGCATCTCTCCCCGTCGCCCTCCATAAGGGACCAGAGCTCTGGTGGAACAATCAGATTCCCAGAAGGATCGTTGAAGCAATCCACTCTGCTCTTCACCTCGAACATCGTCTTTGGATCAAATGGCCAGCCCAGATGATCCTGGGATCTTCATTTTCTCAAGAAATTGAAGAATCCAGTAACATAATTCGGTATCTTCTTCTCAAATAAAGCCTTTTATAATTGATCATCTCTACATGGCTTCCGAAAATCGTAAACTGTTTACACAAACTTCAATCTTCATGTTTTCTTTCCGGATACCTCTTCTCAACCATCCCGGAGACATGATAAGTCTCTAAACTCCTGTGTCAGACATCAACGTGTCAACTGATCAATATGTGAAGAGAAGTGCAAAAATTCCCTTACACAAGGAGTGAGAGAATCACAGCTGGAACTGCTGAGGGCGCCACCAAGGGACTCAGGTTGATGTAGCACCGAACGCAAGGTGTGAGCATTCAAGCAATTCAACACTCCATTAGTATCAACTCATTACTCAACCAAATGCTAGGTAAGTTAGGTAGGTCGATTCTACCTACCCATAACAACCAATCAAAAAGGCGTCGGTGCGACGCAATGCTGATTGGCTACTCAAACATTAAGCTCAACCCGCTCTTTGGGTGATCTTCGGTGGAGCTATGAATACACTCCGATGTACATAGTAATGAACTTCCATGATATCATGGCAGTTATCTTGGCCTCAGTTCTGTGACCCCCTCGTGTCCATTGTCCTCTAATTCGTGTGTGCCGTCTTGCAATCGTCTCAACAAGTTTTCCGCATTAATGATGCTGATGTGCTCATGCCCAGGTTCACATTGTCTTCCGATCTCCCGGATACAGGAATGGCACGGAAACGGATGTTAATGATGCTATGGAGATGGGGTATATAAAGACCCAAGAAACCCCTATAATGTCCTCTTACCCAGAGACAAGAATAAACGATTCCTCTTCACGGTCAATCACAAGTTTCCATTTAAAACATACCCATATTTCCAAGAATCTACACCGCCAAAATTGTCGGCAAGATCGTTCTCGAAGAAACCTACGAGCGCGCCGGTCTGGAAGAAAAGTCCAAGCGCGAGGCTCTCCTCTACATTGCACCCAATGACCGCCCTCGCTACATGCGTCAAATTCACGATATCAACAACGAACGTCTCAAAATCTCCAACGAACAAGGCATCGGTTATACCGTTGTTTCTCTGATCGTCCCCGGTATCCAGGGCATCACGGATAAGGCCGAAGCCGAGCGTGTAGCCACGGAAACCAACACTTGAATTGCTGGTCAGATCAAGGACCACAAGGATCGTATGGGGGGCCTTTGCCTGTCTGTCGATGCATGATCCGGTCCAGGCCGGTGAGGAACTCTGCCGTTGTGTCAAGGAACTCGGCTTCCATGGTGTATTGCTCTGTAACTTCCAGCATGCTGGCCCTGATGGCGAAACCTACCTCTTCTACGACCCGTCTCAGTACGATGCTTTCTGGAAGGTCCTCACTGAGTTGGAGTTGGACGTCCCGCTGTACATTCACCCCTCCGGTCCGACTGGTGTCATGTACGAGAAGCTCTATGCCCAACGCCACTATCTTACGCCAACGAAGTCAGCCTGCACACCCTTGGTCTAATCACCAACGGCGTCTTCGACCGTTCCCCCAACCTTAAGGTCATCATCGGACACCACGGCGAGCATATCCCATTCGACTTCTGGCACATCAACCACTGGTTCGAGGATGTCAAGAAGCCTATCGCGAAGGAAGAAGACGTAACCACCATGTGCAAGAAGACCATCTATGACTACTTCAAGAAGAACATCTGGCTCACCACCAGCGGTCACTTCTCAACCGCTACCTTGAAGTACGTGGTTGATGAGCTTGGTGTCGATCGGATCCTCTTCAGCGTCGACTATCCCTATGAGACCATCGAAGCTCAATGTGGATGGTGGGACAACGACGCCAAAGCAATCGCGGAGGCTGTTGGTGGTTTTGACAACTACCGTCGCATTGGTCGTGACAATGCAAAGGCCCTTTTGAAGCTCGGCAATTTTCACGACTCGGAGGCCCCTGTCACTGTTTAGGCCTGCTGTGCTTGTTTAGCAGAGGATTCTGGGTCTCCTTATCTATGACAAATTTGTTAGTCGATTGCTTAATATTCCTATCGAACTTCTCCAGAAGTTATATAAGCCACTAGCGATCTTGTGCATTAGCTGTTACCAGAGAATCATTTATCTTATCTTGAATTCAGAAATCTATTTCTTCAAGCATTAGTCGTCATCTAGTCGCACCCTTCCTGCGTCTACCATCAACATTAGCATCAAACCTGGGCCGAAAAACTCGCTCAACTCTACAAAAAAAGGCTGGAGGAAACGTGATTGCAGCAATGCTCAACATGACGTGAATTGGTCGTAAATGCTTTTCTCTTATTCTAATATGCAATATGCCCCCGAACAAATTTCTAAAATCCTCAACTTTTTTTCTCATGCAGAAGTGGGCATAGGAATAGGACCACCCGGCGAGTCAGGTAGACGGGCAGTCAGAACTTCAACCCCATCCTCGGTGACAAGCATGGTGTGCTCGAACTGGGCAGACAGGCCTCCGTCCGCTGTGGTGCTGGTCCAGTCATCGGGCCATGTGCGATCACGGTGAGTACCAGTGTTGATCATGGGCTCGATTGTAAAGCACATTCCGGGCTTTGCGGCTCCTACGGCCTTGTTCTTCGCATAGTGGGGCACGTTGGGTGCGCAGTGGAACAGCTGGTTGATACCATGGCCGCAATAGCTCTTGACGGTGCTGCAGTTACGGCTCTTGGCGTGGCCTTCAATCACATTACCAGGTTCTCTGAACAACATGCCGGGCTTCACCAGCGCAATTGCCTTGTCCAAACACTCTCGCGACGTTTCCACGACCCGGACGGCATCTGGGTTCGCCCTGGCCTTATCGCCGACGTAGTAAGTTTCGTTGATATCACCGTGGAAGCCTTCATGGTACAGAGTAACGTCGATGTTGATAATATCACCGTCTTCGAGTGGTCGCTGGTCGGGAATACCATGGCAAATGGTCTCGTTAATCGACGTGCATACCGACTTGGGGAAGTTCATGTAGTTCAGAGGCGACGGGTAAGACTATCTGCGATTTAGCAAGTCATCAAAAAAAGACTTTCAGTTGCCTTCAAATAGATCACGTACGTTGCGCTCCACACAAGCCTTGTGAACCACCTCGTCGATGTAGTCGGTGGTGACACCAGGCTTCAATTCCCGCGCGGCAATGTCCAACACCTCACGAGCGAGGCGGCAAACCTTCCTCATACCTTCCTGTTCCTGCTTGTTCAAGATAGTGACGTTGTGTCGGCCGAGGACTTTTTGCTCCGATCGAGGGAAGCCATCCTTGTGGTAATCGGGGTGGGGGATGGATTTCGGCACGCTTCTGTAGGGGGACAGCGGATAGACTGGTCTCAACGAGCCGGTGTACTGGAAGGACGGATAGGGGTTGTACTGCCCCGTGGCTGGATCTGGTTCAGAAACTACCTTTGGAGGGAAGAGATTGGTGAGGAAATTACTCTTCGTCTTGTGAATGGCCTTGTGTTCGCCCTGTGATGGATGATCAGCATACACTGGCAATGCAGAACGGGTGCAACACACATGCACCCAAAAATCACGCAAGGAAGCCTACCCAGCTCCGCTTGAAACAATCCTGCGAGCAGAAGAAGCTATCTGTGCCCATCTTCAGGCACGTCGGACACTGCAGAGTTCCGGCGTCCTTCTCGCAATCCACCCCGATGCATTTGCGGGGGTTTGCAACGGCTGCGGCCATGGTGAAAAATGGAATCGAGAATTGGATTAGGAGGGGAAAGAGGTATAACAAGGGAAGGGTGAAGGGGTTGAACTCGACGCAGGTGGAGTGTCGCAACGTGAAAAACGACGGATTTCCCCGCGGCCAGAAAATCAAAAACGAACCGAGTCCATTTCCCGAAGCGGTTAGTGCGATCTCGATCTGTATATCTGCTTGTTGCGACTGGCGATCTTCATTCCTCACTCATCATTAGACATGTTGTCTTTGTCTTTGATTCCTGGATCATCAAGAAACCATTGAGAAGAGCTGTCTAAAAGATCAACAACCGTAAGGGCGGAGACAATATCTACCACCGCTATTTATCTTCTTTCCCCTCTCCTATCTTCATCCTGCTAGTTAACATCACCATGCCTTCTTGGAGATTCGGCCAAAGGACTTCACAGAATTCCAATGATATCATGATACTCTGCATGGCTTGAAATCTTATCTGATTGTCAACATTGGATTGTTCTTATGATCTCTTGCCAGAAGTTGGGTTGGTTTCCAATGAATCTTCCTGTCTTCACCTCTTCAGACCTTAGACAATACTTTGAAACTACTATGTGCGAGAGAAAAAAAGGCTTACTCAAGTTTCAAGATATCTCTAGGGCACTGAACACATCATCGCTCCCAAAAACTCGAGAGCCCCTTGGCATTCAGCGCTCCCCAACCAATATATTATCCATATCAAGACCCAACACAGGCGTGTGCATCTACTATAAATGCAGCGGGCTATTGCCCAACACTCATGGAACTTACGTATTATCATCGACATATTTGTCCAATATATGGACAAGCAAACGGCCAAATGCTTCAAATATCGGCATGTTATTCAAGTCGGATAGTTACAGACATCATTAGAGACCGGTCTTGCTGTGAGGAGTCAACAATCATATGCAGCACTGGACATTCTTAGTGAGGAGACGGCAGCATTGGAAATCCTTAATCCAAAGCTTTGAAACTGGCCCGACATCTTAACCAGAGATGAATATACTAGTATTCATCTCCAAGACAAGATAGGAACTCTTAGTCTCCCGGTAGCAATTCCACGCCGACTACCACAGCAAAAAGGGTCACTCTGAGAAACTAACCATTCCCGGTAAGAAGACTCTTGGAATAGAGGGTTCTACTGTCCAGACAAGACATAAAGTAGCAGGATCAAGGCCTCCTGACGTCTGCATCGAAAAGACATGGCATGATAACGCTCGCCTGGCATTTCGCGTCCACTATGAAGCGTCCTGGTGATATGAAATAAACAGTTTTATATTCAATATCAAATTGAAGCCTCCCAAACCTGGACCGTTGCCAAAAATTCACTCAAGTCCATCCCCGCAACCAAGCCATATTGCGTTATCCGCATGAGTGAATAGAGTTGAAGATCGGCGAAAAAATCGTTCCGACCGCTCCTCGTAGCACGTGACCAACAGTGACTCTTTTGTCAGCTTTCTCATATGAAGTCTGCAACGCAATCATTGACAGGTCAATAGAGCATCATCTGTCCATTTATCTGCAGCAATGGCAGAGACACAAAAAAAGCAGAAGGTGGTTATTGTCGGCGCGGGTCCAGTGGGATCTCTTGCAGCTCTTTACGCTGCGGGCAGAGGCGATGACGTCGAGATTTATGAGCTGCGTGGAGGTATGTGTTATTGCTTCATTGATTGCACATTCTTTTGGCTTTTTGTCATTTGTCTGTGTGGTGGTGCTTTTGTTCGTGCATTTGCATGTTGGTGGGCTGCATAAACGCTTGCCTCATACAGCGATATGTATCACATCTTACACATTCCAAATCGCCCAGCTGTTCGCCGTCAAAATTACATGACATACTTCGGATCTAATATCAGTCTTATTTTTTTGCGAATAATATCATATCTCAATTCCCAGTTTGGTCACAGCTGACCAGCATTTTGCAGATCTCCGCGATGCCGCCACCATCCCATTGAATTTCACCAAGTCCATCAACCTCGCTCTATCCGAGCGTGGGCTTACGGCTATGCAGCAATCCAGTCGGCAGGAGTTGATTGACAAGGTCATGCGCGAGACAATCCCTATGCATGGTCGAATGATCCACGGCAGAGATCTCGGCCAGCTCTGGGAAGCTGCGCAGGCCTATGATGTCCACGGCCGGGTTGGTGTCCTTTGCGATCTCACATCCCACATTATCGTAGTCAGAGCTGATAATTTACCCAGGCAATTAATGCAGTAGACAGAGGAACACTGAACAATGCTCTCCTTGACGAATTGGAAAAAACACCCAATGTGAAGATGTTCTTCAACCACAAACTAACCGGAGCCGACTTCAAGGAAAACAAAGCATGGTTCGAACGTCGCTTACCAGGGGAAGAACCCATTTCAAACTCGTCCAATCGTGCAACTGAAATTGAAGTCTCATTTGACTACTTGATCGGGGCAGATGGCGCCCATTCTGCCTCAAGATACCACATGATGAAGTTTGCCCGGGTAGATTATCAGCAGGAATATATCGACACATTATGGTGTGAATTCCGCATCCCCCCGTCAGACGACGGAAACTTTCGCATCTCCCCGAATCACTTGCACATCTGGCCTGGGAAAGAGTTCATGTTCATCGCCCTGCCTTCAGCTGACAAGTCCTTTACATGCACCTTGTTCGCGCCAGCCTCACACTACACCGATCTGGAAAGCTCACCGCAGAATCTCGTTGAATTCTTCGATCTTCATTTCCCCGGCGTCTGCCCAGACCTGATCACTCCAGATGCGCTGAAAGAACAATTCATCATCAATCCCCATCTCCCACTGATCAGCATCAAATGCAAGCCTCACCATTTCGGCTCTAGCGTCGTCATCCTCGGCGATGCTGCCCACGCCGTCCTCCCCTTCTACGGCCAAGGTCTCAATGCAGGCCTCGAGGACGTCCGGGTCCTCTTCGACCTCCTGGACAAACATGACGTGTACGACTCGGAAGCCAGCATGTACAACCGGACTCTATCCCGTCAAGCTGCCTTCGAGGCATACACCAACCAACGCTCCGCCGACACCCACGCTATAAATGACCTATCCAAGCAAAACTACCTCGAAATGCGATGGGGCGTCAAATCCCCACTGTACAAACTTCGCAAGTCCGTCGAAGAAGCGCTGGATCGTCACCTTCCTAGCCTGGGTTGGCAGACTCAGTACTCCCGCGTTAGCTTCAGCACCCAGCGCTATTCGGACGTCATCCAGGCAGCCCAGAGACAAGGCATCGTGCTCAGTCTCTGTCTGGGATCTGTTGTTGCTTCCGGAATTGGCGCTACAGCGCTTCTCATGTGGAAGTATCCCAGGCAGTTCTCCCCCATGTGCGCCATCCGCTGCTCGCTGCGACAATTGGGGTCGGTTTGGGCGAACGTCTTGCGAAAGGTTACTTAGGCATGGTATACAGTCCGTTGAACTTTGTGTTATTTTTAAAATGGGCGTTTTTATCTCTTTTTTTTTTTTTTGAGCCGATATTCTCTCACTTTATACATCTGCACTCCATACATCTTTTGTTTCTTTCGAAATAGACAGGAAATAGTACCCAGACTCGTCATGTATTGTATTGAGCCTTTTTATTTTTAGATTCTCTATGATCAAACCTCTTTTTATTTTTATTTTTTTTCTTCCCCAAATGAGTTTTGTGATAATGACAAGGATAGTAATAATTAGGGCAAGATACTTGTCTAGCCCTATATAGCAAAACTGAAAGCACACAGACATCAGTTGGCCGGATGGTGTAGTTGGTTATCACGTATCGTTAACAGTTCTTCAACTGAATCCGATAAGGTCCTGGGATCGAACCCCAGTCTGGTCATTTCTTTTTGAACTTTTTTTCCCCTCGCTTGATTTTTGTGGTGCTACTAATTGAAGCGGTTCGCGGTGGGTCGCCGATGTTCCAAAAAGAGTGGTTGAAGCTTGAACGTCCCGCTCGGGTAGAGTAGTAAGTAGGAAAATGAAAAATAAAAATAACATACGGGCAAGTTCGATCGAACGGAGACCATTTCTCAGATTGAACGCTGCGTCCTTAACAGAGCCGGCGCTTCCGGCCTCGAAAAAGAGAAATGTTTCCCGGAACAAAACGGATATTCATAACGGTACAAGGCAATCATAGGACATATCGGATTCACAATGGTATATCCCTGAAACTCCAGTGGGACATGATGACATCAAATATGGAGGCAGCCGAAATCAAGACAAAAGAACAGAAAGCATCAGTCAATAATTTCATGACTGACGGACATGAAAAGCAGATATCCAATCCCATGAAAAACTCCCAGGGCTTGTACTGTACAAGACATAAAGACCCGGAGATCGTGTAAATCGAAAACAAAACCAGACAACAAATTGCAAATAAAAGACAAAGTGCCAGCCATAGTTACAGGACATAAGGAGCGTAGGGGGGTAGGTAAAACATATTCGCTCGGGTACCTCGATTTAATACGTAACAGAACAGAACAATAGCTCATGGCTGGATAGCCAGAGATAACCAGATCCATGGTGGTTTCGGGATATCCTGGTAATCTGATTTCATGTGGCCTTGGGGGTAAAAGCAAAAGGCAAAAAATCCGGAATGGCCTGGGAACGAAACCTGTGGGGCAATATCCTGGATGTAGGGGTGACTTCCTATTCTTCAGGATTGAAGTGGACAGTCATCTGTTTGAACCATGTGGACGGGAAAGGAGATCCAATAACCAAAGGACAAAGGGTTGATTTTCCGTGGGAAGATTTTCTCCTGGAGGCTGGCTGCCAAAGGGATCACGGATGTGAGCCACAGGGAATGGATCCATCATGGGTAATAAAAAATGGCCATACGGGGACGATATCATCATTAAGAGCAAATAGAGCCGGTCACTTCAGGGACTGGCGAATTTCACACGACGGCTCCGTCGTTCCTGGATACGCTTTTCCGTCTCGACATAAAGACGGTCCAGGTATTCCATTGCGGTGGCATCCTTGAGGATTTTAGCGACTTGTGTTCCAGCCGAAATGAGCTGAAGCACATTTCGATCATCCTTGATTGGTCTGGATTGATGCTTGGCAGCATGTCTCATTTCCAAAGAGTTCTCCAGCACCGTAACTAATTGTTTGATCTGGCCATTATACAAGACCCTGGCGGGTATGCGACGCTTGGTGGCCAGTCTTTTCAGAAGATAAACCCACTCGGTCCATTCACGGTCCGAGGGTACCCTCACCTGTCTCTTGTCCGCTTCCAGCGGAATTGGGAACTGATACTTTGCAACGAAATCGAATGCGCACTGCGACAATCGATCGTTCACTGCCGTCAAAATGCGGTCTTGCTCTGAGACATCAAGGTTAGTAGGAAGATGCGGCAACTCCCTTGCCTGGGCAGCTATAACCCTCTGGGAAGGAATATCAAGTAATTGATGAGGTCCATCAAACTCATCCCGATTAGAAGGTCGTCTCTGGGAATGATATCGAGCAGTGTTCTTGGACTTATCCGCTGCTCGACGACTGCTTCGCTCCACGAGATATTCTGGGTTCTCCAAGGGCTTGACCATATCATAGTCACGCCTCAGGGATTCCGTAGGTAAGCGAGCGGGGTGATCCCACTCTGGATAGAGGGCAGCCGGAGGCGCTTGTGGTCCAACGGGCGAGAATGACACGAACCCGGAGCCATGTGAAAAACGACCATAACTGTCCGTGGACACAGGGATGCCATTGTAAGGAGTGTGAAAGTCAAATTCCGACGACGCTTTGGGGGGCTTTGTGGATGCAATATGTGTATCTATGGGACCACACTCTCGATGTGGGGGGAAAGCCCTTTTGGCGCTAGGAAAGACAACGAAAGGGGATCTCAGCATGGTACTATCGCCAGGGGAAAGGAACAAGGGAGAAAAGAAAACACGACGTATAAATCAACACACGCATATATGTACCTTTGCTGGAAAATGACTGGACCTTCAGGGGAACTCCCATAAATCTGAGATTGTTGGGACATGATAGAACTGAAGAAGGTGAGCTTCTCTCAAAACTCCCAGAGCAGCGGAGGAGGAGGAGGGGGAAGTATGCCCGTTGAAGCTGACCTGTGACGAGACCAATCCGAATCACTACTCGTTGAGTGAGTCCGTGAGCTGACAGTAGAGGCGACTCCTGAAAAAGGATTGAAAGTGGTAGGCATTGCCATTAATTGCGGTGGAACAACAGGAGGCATGAAGATAGACCAAGATAGAAAAGTGAAAGAAGAAAAAAATGTAGCAGGACCGGAAAGGAATTATAATATATATAGTACTATAGAGACACGGAGAAGGTTTTTCGGGACCTTCGCGAAGGCAGGCAGCCAGTCTAGTAGGTTTGAGACTTAGTGTGAATGCCAGATAGGGAGCTGTTTAATTATTATAGTAGCGCCGGGGCAGCAAGCGATACCCAATCAATGGAGAAGCCAGATAAGCTCTTTTTTGGTTGCACGAGGTTTAGAGGTAAGTCAACCAGAGAAACCGGAGGGCATGAAGAACTCCACGACAGTGGCAAAAGTGGATATCGAAGCGAATCGCTGATTCCCATCCAGGGGCATGCTAATAACAATCGCATCGGTCGGAGTGCATACAAATCGAACAGCAGAGCCAGCTTCATCTCACCGCCAACCGATCAGATCTGGTGCCCCCACTGTGCCTCGTTGGCATGGATAGATGGGGATGGATCAGGCCGGGCGTTGGAGACGACGGCGAGGCAATATCACGAAGAATAATAGCGTGAATAATAATAACTCGAGAAAGAAGCCCGAGGCTATGCTGCCCCCCGTGTCTCACTTTCAATCACCTGGATAATTAGTAGTAGCATCAGTCGAATGTAGAATAGGCAGTACCGCTTTTCCGATTTCAGCATCCGGGGGGAACCCGGAAGAAGAGACAGGCGAAGGTCAAAAGCCACCATCATCCAATGCGAGAAAGACGCCACCTCTCTCACGATGATCCTATCCCCAGAGAGATAGAGAAGCAGACACGAAAGCAAAGGAGACTGGAAGAGAGAGCATCCATAGGGTTTTGGGCAGCAATCGTTAGGATTCAACAGGGCGCATGCATCCACTCCTGGGCAATCCTGTTACCACGGTATCATGCTCGGCCCCCCCTCATGACGTCCAGTCAACTATGATGAATGACATTGCAGAACGAGAATAACGTGGGGATTGACTCTGTCTCTCTCCTGTGATTCCGGATGGATCGGAAAAACTGGTTGATGAGAGAGATGAATCAGCAGATGGATTCGTGGTGGATGTCGGCTGGAAGTTGGGAAAGAAAAGATGACGATGAGGTCGAGAGAAGAGGGCACAGTGGGCGACACCTCAGGCAGACAACCGCCAGGCTACTGTCTAGGCAACAAACATCTCCTTCAGACTACTACCATCACCACCACCAATTCCATAACTCTCCCCTCATAATTTGCTGCCTTTCAGATTTCTCTACGTTACGATAAAGCTACTCAAACAGATGTGGGAGCTTTAGCTTCTGCAGCTCACCCGTCCACGGAGCGGGACTTCTCCTCACGATGGGGGCTATATTGGCGATTTGGCGTATACCGGCCCACAACAAAGGATTAAACATACATGGAGAGATGATCGCAGCCTGACCCTCGGGATTCGGGTATGTGGAGAGCATGGATCTACACCCTGTCCGCCGGGAGGATTATCTCTTCTCTCGAGGGATTTAATAATATTGGGCATACACTTGCTGCACGCTTGGTTGCCCAAGTCCCGAGCGGACGCATGGACCAATTCTCGTCCTTTGAGGAAGTTTGAATCCTGGAATTTCTAGGGTCTCTCTATCTCCCAGGACTACCTAATCGAATAGGTCTGATGATTTTTGGCGAGCTGCCTGGGAGTGTTTGCTTATTGCTATTGACTCTTACACTGTACAGGATCTCCTACCCCAAACCGACATAAACCGGCTTTGGTGAACAAGAAAGAAAAAAGAAAAAAAGAAACCACCCTAGAGCCAATATGGAAATGGAGTGGATGGAGCGAAATTCAAGGGCATTTTCGACTTGAAGTTAATGCCCAGCTTCAATAACAACCAGGGACGATAGCCGGCGTTTTTCAACACATCCACACAGCCATATCCTATTACTCCATACCATTTCTTCATCTTGCAGTCCCGCTCTTCTCTACAGTCTTCTGATCCTGGTTCTTATGGAAATGCTACACTACAAAGGCCATAGACAAGCCTCTAAATGTCAGGCATTGAGCGACGATGAAGTCTCTGGCCTGTTTTGGAATTCCTAGGAACACACCGATCTCGGATGTCATATTTTCGGTTCGTTTTGGGGCATTGGTGGCGAGATCGATGACTTGGTTCCTTCGATATCTGCAGAATGAACCATGAACAACCAAGATATAAGCAGGATGCCGGCACTGTCACACGCACATTGTGTTACACAGTCGGCAATGCAGCCTCGGGTTCATAGAACTATTTCATGGCTTGGTATTTTCTTAGAAAGGCGCAGTGCTATACCACTGTCAGCGACATGGGTACCCTGCCACTAGACAGCATGTTCAAGTCATTCTCGAGAATGATTGACTCTTGTGCTTTTTCCCATAATCAGATCAGTAGAGTAGTCACATATGTGGAGGCCTTTGGTACCTACCTGCTTGATATGTGTCTGACTGCAGCCTACTAGGCATTTCAGATTGATATCATCTCTAGTTGCACCTATCTTCATTTTTCATTTATGGTTATCCATTACTCTACCTATAATCAACCTAGCATTTCGGATATAGGAAATTGCCACCTGGTAATTGTATTGAAACCAGTTTGATTTTACCCTACTCAATCCCTAAAGTTTCAGATGGCAACGTGCAGCCAGAGAAGATCCCAACGAAAGTGTCACGCTTTTATCTAAGCCCAACTCAGAGCGTAGCTTTCATTATAACCCCTAAGTATTCAGAATCGAGTTGCCCCCAGATAATTTCGATTCGTATTACTGCGTAAAATGAGACGCATTCTTGCTGCTAAGGTGATGGCCCGCGTTGTCTCACTTTGTTGAGAGCATTCGACTATAATCGAAGGCCAATCATTCTTCTTTCTTTGTCTTCAATTGGGTAGGTAGTTCGATCCCAATACGACTAGCAAGATCCTTGTCTCAGAGTGAATATCAAAGCTCGAAACGAAAGAGAGCATCTTAGTCGGTTGACGTACCTCACAACTTAGTCGGACAGCATCTTCCATTCCAACACGCGCCTCATACCCAAGAATCCGTCTTGCCTTTTCCCCGCTAGCATATCGTACGGAGCACGCATCACCGACGCTGCCGCGACTCAGCGCTCTGGGCGTACCAGTCACCCATGTCAAGCATTCAGATACGAACCCGGCAAAAGACGCCACCCCCCTGGGGATGTGGATCTCAAACGGTGGATTGTGCCCAAAGTGCGCCCAAATCGCCAGGCAGAAGTCCCTGAATGTGATGGGCTCGTTGTTCTGGATGAAGAAGGCCTCTCCCGCTGCGGTCTTGGAGGATACCAGGTTCTCTGCCGCTAGCACATGAGCATCTGCGACGTTGGTTACGTATGTGACGTCCCATAAGTTGAGCCCATCACCGATGATGAAAGGGGTCTCGCCTCTGGCTATGCATGCGTGAATGGCTGGGACTAATTGACAGTCCCCAGGGCCGCAGAGTACCGAAGGTCGGAGAGAGCAGGTTGCCATTGTGCTGCTTGATGCTTCCAGAACTATGGCCTCTGCAGCGGCCTAAACAATCATAACGTTAATTCGGTCAATACTCTGCGTGAATGAATGTAAAATGACCTTAGACTCCCCATAGATGAGGGATGACGAGTGTGATGTCGGCCACTGTTCATCAATATTTCTATATGGCATGCGCATATCATCCGTCACAACGCAGCATGAGCTCGTGTAGATGAATCCCTCCACTCCAGCTAGTTTGGATGCCTCCAGCATATTTCTCGTCCCCTCGATGTTGGTCGTCCGCACATGTTGCTCCAGCCTCCTTCCAAATCGCTCACTGAGGGGCGGAACAATCCCCGCAGTGTGGATGACGATTTCTGGCTTAACCTCTTGAATGATCTTGCTGACATCGTCTATCAAAGTAATGTCAGCTTGGATAAAAGCGACACCGTTTGGTAGAATGTGTATCGGGCCAGGAGAGTTCAAGTCAATGACGGTGATGCTACACTTGGGGTATTTCTCTGCGATTGCTCTCGCAATTGCTGCACCCACGAAGCCAGTGCCTCCTGATATAAGGACACTTTTCAGGGCCTTGGTTTCTATTGTCATTTTAAAGGCGAAGAAGGGCTTACCAGGGGGTTTTCTTCCCTGCAGACAAGACAGCCACTTCCCCCTTGGTGGCTTGCTAATAGTCAGGGATCACCAGCCTGAGTGTAACAAACAGGACACTAATGTCAACAAAAATAAGAGGATAACTGGTTGTGAAAATGACCAGGTGTGAATATGAGTTGTGAGAAATGGTTTTGTTGGTGACAAGTCGCGCAGTGAAGAGGCATTCGCTCGATGTTCGCGAGTCAACCAGTCTAGCTAATAGCAGCGACAGGGAAAAGACATCCTCTCCGACGACGCAAATATTCGGTAAGAGCAAAAACGTCTATCAAATGGCTGATTTGCTTTAATCAGAATATAATTTTGTATCTATACATAGGGCAGACATTCTTTCCAAAGTTTAGGTAAAGATAATGGAGGAAAGAAAATGAATAGTACATAAAAAAGCGACTCACAACGTTACTATACAGAACCCTGGACCAAGGTAGGTATCCATCTCAACGTCCCAAGAAAAATCGATAATAAAAGTCATGGGAGACGTTGCGACTGACCGAACTCCGAATGAAATGCAAAACAGATACACACGCAAATCCCTTTCTCAGAATTCTCCCCTAGTTAACCCGGCAAAGGACCAATCCTCCCACCTTCTTCTCGACCGCCTCTCGCGCCTCCATGATCCCCCGATCTGTGGACAGATAGAGACTCTCGCCGGGTGACCGCAGCCCTTCCACGTATTGGCTCTTTTCCCCACGAACGACTTCACGAAGTCCAGCAACGTCGATGTTGATTCTTCGCTTGGGTTTGCTGACCATGCTCATCTTGCCTAACACCGGGTCGCTTTGCCAATACTTCAGTCCAAGCCAGAGTCGTCTCGAAGCAACGTTGCTCTGGGTCAATTCTTCCACACCCTCAATCTCATCGTTGACAGCCGGGTGGTTCAAAAGCAGGTGTGGCGGAGGAGGAGCCTGGCCTCCACGGACGACGGAGGAGATGAAACCGGAGTTCTGGAGCGCGAGGCATAGCTTCAAGTGCATTTTGGTGTTGGGAATCGACGTGAGACCGAGACGGGCCTTGGTCGCATTGTTCAAATGCGAACAGACGTGGGCGAGGTTGACGAGAGACATTTTGAGTCGTGAATCGAGAAAACAATCGGCCTTATGGGCGGCCCTGGGGGTTGATCAAAGGTGCGGAAGAGAAAGTTGTCTCCGCGAGACTCGGGTAAACAACGAACGCTTCAAGCTGATAGATGGGAGGAATATTAGCAAATCCCTGCAGAATAAAGGAGGGTGCGATGATTCACGTACAATTAAAAAGACGTAGTCTCCAGCAATTGGGATACCACGGAGCAATAATGCGGCGCTGGCTGCAGAGGGTCTCCAGATGATGCCGGGAAACTCTGAGAAATTTTCGGAGAAACCATGCGCCCGTGTTGATGCCTGATAAACCAGGCCGCCAGCGCAACACCACTCCACACCATCCAGGAATCAGGATGCATCTCGAAGCGCCCTCGTAGCCGCCGGCGTCTGGAGACTGCATTTCACATGTCCAGTAAGATCCTCAGGTACGTTGCTCATCCCCATCGACTGCATTCATAGGGCTCTATATATCGTCCAACTCCCCCAAATCCTCATTATTCCCTTTCTCATACTTCCCTCTCTACATACATCGCAACCCCCGCATCATGCCTCCACTACCTGGTGAAGAGCGTTTGCTGACAGTGTGAGTCGAATGTTCTTACCCCGCAGAATAATTCCCCAGCAATGCATATCCACATGATAGATGGTCTGGTCTGATTTGGATCACTCCATAGCTTCGCCGATATCCATTATTATTTCACAGAACCGACTCCAAGACCACTCCGTCATCGGTTTGATAAAGGCTCCTATCTCTATGTCTACCACAACGCCGCCCAACATAAAACAAGAATTGAAATCGCAAATAATCCCGGGACCCCTGACCAGGATGCATTCAATGGAGGTTGGTTCATACACCATCATGAAAGGCGTTACGCAGCTGACTGAATATCACCAGCGCTGGACCAGGTCCATCTGCGGCATTCAAGTGGATTTCCGACCCTGTGTACGTTGACAGTCGACGGACAGAATGCCACACCGCAGAGCTTTCCCCCGCCGCCAAGCGCCGATATCTATGAATGGCGGTTGCCTAGCCATGATCCCCGTGACGATAGTGGTGATCTTCTACGTCTACATACATTGGACATCTACTTCTGGACTCTGGATGATGCCAATCAATATATGGACTTGATGGAAAGTTTTTTGCCCGGCACACAGGTTGAGACGGACCGGCATCCTTTCCCATCCCAATCGGACCATCGCATGAGTACTGTCGTCCAGCAACTCGAGAACGTAGCTGTCACAGACCCTGCGTACCAGAATGGACAGACTCGCAACTCGCGATCCGAAACCGTCTCCAATCCAGCAAGCAATCCTCAGGGTGTTACAGGGACAAGCTCATTCCTCCCTCCCCCTCCAATGGGGGTTCTTCCCACAAATGCCCAGGAGACGCCAGCTGCAAGCCAACCACCTGCTGAGGAGCAGAAAGAACCTGCGCAGTTTGCACCGCTCCCGTACAACCCTGCAGCACCTGCAGCCCCCGAACCGATTCAGCATCGCGAGAAGACCCCGCCTCCCGTAGACGGTGCGGACGGAACAGGTCTTGCAGCGGCAGTAGCAGCAGACCATGGGGTTCCATATACTCCCCCTTCACAGATGACAGGAGCACCAAGCTTCGCACCTCCTCCAAGCCAGGCATACTCTGTCCCAGGAAGCTATGCATCGCCACCACCTAGTGCCGGGTTGACACACTCGGGATCGTTTTCATCCCGCTCTTCCGTCCAGAGCCCGCCTAGTGTCACACCCTACTCGCCGACATTCCTTCCCGGTGGCGGGCAACAATTCCAACAACCGGGGGCCATGTCCTTCGCACCACCTCCTCAGGACCCCAACGCCCATCTCTATGGATCGTCTTTGTATGGTACGCCGCCGCAGGTCCAGCAAGTCCAGCAAATCCCACAGATTCAGCAAATCCCGCAGGTCCAGCAAGTGCCACAGGTTCAGCAAGTGCCACAGGTTCAGCAAGTTCCGCAGGTCCAGCAGATCCAGCAGACTGCCCCCCAAATCCCAATCGGTGGCTATTCAAACTACTCCTACGACCAGGCCCCAAAGCGCCACCCATCCGTTAACGAATATGACATCCATTCCCAATTATACCGACCCACCGAGGCAGAGGCCAACTCGCACTCCCAGAAGTACTCGCAACAAGCGATGAAGAACCCCGGGCAGCGCCCACGGAAACTTGAAGACGGTGCTCATCGAATGGAAAGCAGCGTCAACAGGTTCCTGAAGAAGCTTGAAAAGAAGCTGTAATTCAAACTGCTTGGGAGTGTGTGCAGTTGCTATATTTTTTGTTCCAATCGGTATTCGGTTCCCGGATTTAATGTTTATATAGAACCGATGAATTCCGTTTAGTTAAGAATGATCAATGAGGATACCCAATCAAGATTACAGTTTTCTGGTTGATATAAATGATATGCATCTGCTCGTTGATTCCTAAACGGGGGTTTTCGCTTTGCAAAACCTCATAGAATGCCTAAACTAGAGTACCAAGTAGAACAGCCCCATTCCAGTACATGAAAGACAAATCCGAAATAACTTGCAACAAACCTTGACAGCTTCATGAATAGACCGTTCAGCATCATATCAAAAGGCCAAGGTTTTTTTTTTTTTTGGATAAAATAAATAAGATAAAAATAATGACAAGAATTAAATCAAGCTAAAAGATCGAAAGAAAAATAATGAAAAGATGAAAAATGACAATGAAGAATAGAAGAGAATAAAAAAGGCACAAAATGCTTAATTCAATACATATGCAAAGTCCACGTCGCTAAAGATCACAACTCCACACAGATACATGCATAAATGCTCCGACCAACCAAGTAGTCGGCAGGTTCAAATGGAAGGACATATTGGTTTCCCAAATTGGACCAAAATATCCTGAAGAAGAGAAACTCACGAAGAGAAAGAAGATAACCGGACCAAGTCACGATCATGAAGGGTATAAAGATGATGGAAAGAAGGGAAACTGAGAATGGAAATAGAAAAAAGAGAAAGCTCCAGAGATTCTCCAAATTATCAAAACTGATATTGCCTTATTCATTTTTTTTAGTTGAGCGCCTCTTTTTCGGCGTCAACATTCTCGTCATTCGGCTTAGATTCTGTTTCGAGGACAGCGGCTTCAGCGATGTCGACAAGAGACTTCTCGACTGGGGCCTCAACTGCAGCTTCAGTCGATGTGACCTCAGCAGTGGTTTCCTGGGGCTCGGCTGTTTCAGTCACAGCTGGTTCAACGGAAGTGGTTGGCTCTTGAGCAGATGGAACTGCATCAGTGGCTTGCTCTGCAGACGCCTCCGCAGGCTGCTCGGCAGATTCCTCAACCTGGAGTGCTGCAAAGGCCTCCACTGGGGCTTCACTGGGCTGCTCAACAGTTTCGGCAGACTCCACAGGTTCTTCGACGATAGTTTGAGGCAGTTCCTGTACAGACTCAACGGAGCTCTCCTTCGTCTCGTCAGCCGGCTGGGCGACTGTTGGTTCTTCTTCAGGCTTTGTTTCCTCCGCGATTTGCTGTGGTTTGATTTCCTGCGTCTTTTCGGCTGCATCATTTTCTTTGATAGGGCGCGATCCACGGACGTCAACCTTCGAAGCAACCTTACGAGGCGCCCGAACCGTCTTGGTCCTTGGAGGACTCTTTACTTCGACCTTTTCATGCGCCTTGCTTGCGGAACTGGCAGTGGGGCGCATCATTCTTGCGAGGAATCCCTCGTCCACAGGCTTGGAACTTCCATTGCTGATACGAGAGCTGGGACGCTCCTTGGGGGGCGAAGGGCGGGTTGCTTGCTTGCGAACGTTTGTAGTGGTAGGAGTGGTTGCGCGGTTGTGACTTCCATTGGTTGCAGACTTCAAGGTGGAAGGCTTCCGAGAAAGACTAGAGGTTGTTCCCCCCCTTGCCGCAGATGACAGGTTCGGGGCAGTCGAGGAAGTCGGAAGGCGAGCAGACCTGGTGTTAGATGAAGTGCTGGAGGCGGGTTTTGGGGTGTCACGCGCAGGCGTCGAGGAGCGGGAGGGTCTTGATGCCGTCTTAGCTGCCGTGTTCAACCCTGTCCGACTCGGCCTGTGGGCTGCGACTTTGGCAGGCTCTTTGGCAGGCTCCTTTGTTGCAACTGGCCTGGTTGGGCGTGTCGGTTTGGAGGTCCGATCATTGGCAGGCTTCGACGGCGAATTTGGCGTACGTGAGTGGGGCGGCGACCTGGATGCTGGCTTGGCTGCGGTATTGTTCTTGGTGACATTGATGTTCGACGGTCGCTTGGTCACCGTCTTGGATGCTGGAGCCAGTTTCTGGGGTGAAGAGTTCTTGGATGCGACCCCTTTCTTGGCAGGAGATGCCTCGGGCGGTGACTGCGCACTGGGCTTTGCGTTTTCTTTGGTTGTGTCATTTTGCGCCGACACGGTTTCCGATGTTTCCTTTGGAGTGTCATTGCTCGTTGGCTGCGCTTCTGTCGTCTTCTGCGCAGGTGCCTGGTCGTTGCTTGGCGGGGAAGACGATGCAGGGCTTTTTGGGCCTCCATCCAGATCTTCGGAGTTGAAACTTCTCACTCTCGACGGAGGTGCGGGGCTGTCACTCTGACCACTCGCATTTCTAAACGTTGCGACAGGGCTTTGAGATGCTCTGTCAACTGCGACGAAACTTGCGCGAACCTTGGAGAGTGGCCTTCCAGAACCCGAATTATCCGAACCGACGGGAGATCGACCACGGGAAGGTGGAGAGGTGGTGTTATTCTTGTTGTTTTCGAACTTGGCCAGCAGGCTCCGTACGCCTGGGTGACCAGTGTCTGCCATGGCTACTGATTGGGATAAAAGTCCAGGGCGCGGTGTATCAGGGGTGAGGGGACATGGATCTTTAAAACGCAACCGGACGATCGGCGAAGAGCGAACTTTGAGAGATCAAACGAGTGTAGGAAAATTGTATCGAACTGTCGCTGGGAGGAGATATAACTTGATCAACTGGGCGGTGCAATATAGATAGGCAGACTGCTGAGTTGGACGCGCTTTCTGGGGGGGCTTGGGTGACGTGATATAAACAGACCCAAGAACCGCGGATGGATGGGGGCGATGAGTGGGATTGTTGACTGGTGGTTGGTGTTGTTGTACTGAATTGAACGAGGGGTGAGACCACGGTGCAGAGACCAATGCTACAGAGGCAAAGAAGGCTTTGTGGAAAGAAGAATCATCATGGGAACAATTGAATCAACGTGATAATCCTGCTGAACAAGAAAGAAGAAGAGAAGAGAGAGAGGAGAGGAGGAAAGAGGGCGTTGGACTATTGGATTGCGGGCAAGACAACCGCCGATGGCCTCAGGCAGCCAAGGGTTTCAGGGGTCGGATCCGCGGCTTCATCTTGATTATTTGACACTCCCAGTGTGGTTATTTCCCAGGAACTCCACGGCTGCGACGCTAGGGCTGTTTAATGCTCTATTATTATTGCCTAGTTTCATGAAGCGAATTGTTCTGGAAACCAGCTAGCTGGACTATGGAGAGGACTATTAATTACCATGTCGCCCCCATGATCGAAAAGGCCAGATGTACGGTATCCGTTGATCCCTCTTTGCCTGACCTCACTCTGCTCTAATCAGTATCTGATCGTAATGTCCCAGGGGTACATGCATAATTTCCTTTGCTTTAGTCTCCGTACCTGCTCCGCTATATCCTCCTGACAGAAGTAAATGGCAGCTGTCAATCGAGACATGACGAATGACGATATAACGGCGCTGAGATCCAGCATTCCAACCCTTTGATAGCAACTTCAATAAAGGCAGTCCTATACAAGTGTCGATCATGAAAGGGATCCTTTATTAAGACACAGGAACTCCAGGGGTAACCGTTAGACTATCGTCGATTCATCACAATATATCCCTTGCAGTTTAGTGCATGCATACTGGTGTTGATGCCAGAGCGAGCATACCCACCAGTCTAAGATATCCCCATAATACTAGGCCCCAACAATATCAAACATCTAAACCATCTCATCGCAATTATCCTCATTCTCAATGGCAATTCATCTTGTTGCTGCTGTTGTCCCGTACTGCAGCGGATCAATATTCTTCCCATGCCGCATACAAAAGTGTGAGCGATTTCGCTCCGATTGCGGGTGCTCGGAGGTTTCTTAGAACAAGAGACGACAGACAGTAAAAAAGGAGTCGCAATGGCTGCTGCTAGAACACTTCGCATAGGTCAATTGATATCCCTTTGACTCCTTGATTGCCTATTTGGCAATTTTGACTGATTGTTTTTGTTGTATAGGTCTCATCCCCGGTGATGGTATCGGACGGGAGGTCATCCCGGTATGACACAACCGAATGGTCTCCGAAGTCATGAAAACTGATTGTATGGATATAATTAGGCCGGAAGACGGGTTCTGGAGTCTCTTCCCTCTTCTTTGAACCTCAAGTTCAACTTTGTCGACCTTGATGCCGGTTACGACACCTTCAAGGCCACCGGTACTGCTCTGCCCGACAAGACCGTGGACATTCTGAAGAAGGAATGTGACGGTGCTCTGTTCGGAGCCGTCAGGTACTAACAACAATTCCCTGCGGTCCCCTTTCATGGCATATTTCTGACTATTCTCTCCTATAGCTCCCCCAGCACCAAGGTCGCCGGTTACTCCTCCCCCATTGTCGCTCTCCGCAAGAAGCTGGACCTTTACGCAAACGTGCGTCCCGTCAAGACTACCGTCGGTGGTGGTCGCGACCCCATTGACTTGGTCATCGTCCGTGAGAACACCGAGGACCTGTACGTCAAGGAGGAGCAGACCAAGGAGACCCCCAACGGCAAGGTTGCCGAGGCTATCAAGCGTATCTCCGAGAACGCCTCGTCACGCATCTCCACCATTGCTGGTGAGATTGCGCTTCGTCGCCAGAAGATCCGCGATGTGTCTGCCGCTGGCCGCTCCAAGGCCATGGTGACCATCACCCACAAGTCCAACGTCCTCTCGCAGACCGACGGTCTCTTCCGTGAGACTGCCCGCAAGGCTCTTGCCGCTGAGCGTTTCTCTTCCGTCGAGGTTGAGGAGCAGATTGTCGACTCCATGGTCTACAAGCTCTTCCGTCAGCCCGAGTACTACGATGTCATTGTTGCCCCCAACCTGTACGGTGACATCCTGTCCGACGGTGCCGCTGCTCTCGTTGGTAGCTTGGGTCTGGTCCCCAGTGCCAACGTCGGTGACGGTTTCGCCATCGGTGAGCCCTGCCACGGAAGTGCCCCCGACATTGAGGGCCGCGGAATTGCCAACCCCATTGCCACCCTGCGCAGTGTTGCCCTGATGCTGGAGTTCTTGGGTGAGGAGACCGCTGCTGCCAAGATCTACGCTGCCGTCGATGGCAACCTGGACGCCGGCAAGTACCTTTCTCCCGACATGGGTGGAAAGGCCTCTACCGACGAGGTTCTCAACGATGTTCTGAAGAGATTGTAAACAGTCCAGATGTAGGACTTGGCAAAATGACCTGTGTATAGGAGTATATTACGTTTATCAAGTGCAAAATTATTATACCTATCTGACCAGCTCCATCTAACTCTAACCTCGATCTATATCAATCAACATCACTGGCCGATTGTTCAGGATCCCATTCCAAAGTACCGAGTTTCCCTTCGTTTTGGTCATTTCGCTCTTGAATCTGATGGATATCATTTGCAATGCGCTCTTTGTGTACCGGTTCATCCTCCGTACCCAGCCGGACCAGCGTAAAAAGCACAACAAGATACACCTGATTCGTATTCCTGTCTTTCAGCACATATCTCAGATGGTGGTGATCCTTCACATCAATATATCGGATAACATGAATACTAGTGATACCAGGAAGCCGAATAGAGAAATCTTCCTATGCAGTCAGTATATCCCAAACAAGCCACCAAGAAGGAACAAACAAAGGGAGAAATACCATTAAAATCCAAATACGGATTCCCGAAATCCGCCGAATAAACCCTCCCGGCCTCAAACTCAAATCCCTTTCTAGCCTCGTCATCGAGAAAATACTTCCTCCTCGCATCAACACTATCAGGGACCCCACCGGCCTCCCTCACACCAACCCCAGACCCATCCCCTCCTTCCTCGATAACCGCATCATGCAACGTGGGGACCTGATCCGCCTTTTGCATCCTCTCGCCAACCCGGAACTGGTTGACGGTCGCCAGCGCCGGGCTGAAAAGGTAGGGTTTATCAGCGTAGGCGTCGCCGTCGATGGCGGGGTCGATGGCCCATTTCACGAACCGTAGGGCGGTGTTGAAGCCTGGGGGAAGACGGTTGCGGAGGGGACGGTCAAAGTCGTTTCCGAAGAGGAGGTCGTTGCCGTTGACGGGGTGTTTGAAGATGATGGAGAAGGCGATGGAGTATTGATCTTGTTCGTGGAGGGGGTGAGAGAAGTAGGGGTGTGTGGGTGGGGAGTTGTCAGGGTAGCCTTTATATATCGTTAGAAAGGATATAAGGTGGAAGAAGAGCATACCTGTATAATTCTGGATTCGAACACAAAGACTCACTGTTGCATGTTCGTTTTCGATTCGGATAGTCTGGTTGGCATTGACTGGGACACTTTGATGTGTTTCTGGATTATAGTCTGTGCCTGCTGTGACCTTTAATCAATATTTGGTGCCGGGATGATGCATTTAGTCGATCTGGTTTGGGTATGAAGCGTTGATTTATCAATTTGTTAGAGTAGAATTCTTTCGACTCGTTATATATCTCACGAACTGGCGATTAATATGTAACAGGAAAATATTTTATTCGAATATAATTGAATTTAATAAAAATCTGAATTAATTGAATTGCCTCTTGATCGTGGGCATCTTAGATATGAGTTTGGTTCTTACACCTATCGACGTCATAGCAACATGCGGACGCTGAGATCATATAGAACCGCTTGAAGGATCTTCAAAGACTATTTAGGTGATCATTTTATTTTCAAAACTAACTATTGAATAGCAATATATTGTACAACATCAGATATAATAGACAGGAAAATATCAGCAATATCAGCAGAAAGACTATCCCTAAGCAAGATCCAGCCCGAGCCACCCAAGAAATGAAAAGCCAGTACCAGCCAGATATAATACAAAATAGAAATAGACACGATAGCATCCAACAAGAAATCAAAGATTGACGGGATCTGATGGCAACAGAATGTCTGAAGTGGTGGTCTGGTTGCCCTCATCATCTTCCAGAGGCCCGTCGCTTGTGAGAATTCCAATCCCACTGTCTAATCGTTTTCGTTGCTTTCCCCTGCCAACCCCGACATCTACAAATCTCGTCATGCTGACCGGGGTGATGGGCTCGCTTCCCAGATTCCCGTTATCTGATTGAGGATCGCCTGATTTCATCTCCCAATTTGCTGTGCGAACCTTGGCCTTTCGACGCTCAGCGTTGACGGTTTCCTTCATGAAGGCAAAAGAACGCATTTGTTCCTCAGACCATCTGTCTAGGAGATTGTCTCTCGCCTCGATTTCGAGTTGCAGCTGTTCCTCCAATCCAGCATTGCTGAGACGGAGCCTCTCCGCCTCCGACTTCGCATCCACAAGCGACGTGGTGAGCTCTGAGACTTGGACATTCATCGACCCAATCTCATGCTCGTAGTGTTGAAGCTGCTGCGCGGCATCCTGCTCCAAGCCTTCCACGACTCTCTGACGTTCTTTTTCGAGCGACTCCATTTGGGCAGTCAAGTCACCAGCGCGGATGCGATTCTGCTCGACCGTTTGCTCCAATTCACGAATGCGTGTTTCATGCTCCGTGACGCTTGTCTCAGCAAAGCGGCGTGCCTTTTCCTCATCAGCAACCTTGCCCTCCAGTTCCGAGACTTTCTGGCAGTATGTCTCTTTGCATGTGGTCTTGTCCTCTTCCAAACCAGTTACGAGGTTTTCTAAGCTCTTGACCTCCTCACGATACTTGAAGAGTGCTGCATTCAGCCTTTCAATTCCCACAGCCTGTTCCTTTCCTTCACGCTCCATGTCCTGCATGCGCATTCTAGTGTGTAGCATATCACCCGCAGATGATGTGATGCTATCCTCCAAATCGTGAATCTTTTTCGATGCAGCCTCGTACCGAGCTAGCAAGTTGTCGAACTGGTCCTTCAAGGCTTTTTCACGACCAAGCGAACTGTCATGGAGACCCCGTTCTTCATCCAAATTCTGAACGAGCAGATCCACTCGCTTCACCAATGCGCTGAGTGTGGCATTTCCGTCATTCAAACTCACGTCTGCGGTCTCTCCCGGAACTACACGCTCTAGCTCAAGGCGTGCTGAGCGGAAGCGAGTACGCATCTCAGACACAATATCGTCCACGTTGCTACCAGGAAAGCCCAAAGTGGACAGCTCCTGTCGAACCGAATCCAGCGCACTAGTAGCATCTGAAGCCCGGGCGAGAGCAGCAGTTAGGGTGGTAAAAACCTGTTCCAGAAAATCAGGCGGCGGCGACAGCTGACGGAGACTGTTGCTGATTGCGGCGCCTTCAAGAGCGGAGAAGGGGATGCGAGTGCGACAGGCGTCAAATAGATCCAACTTCTCCTTTCTTGCGGCTTCTAAATCGCGGGAAAGGGCATTTATCTCGGTATCGTGGATGATATCTGGCAGCTGCGCTTGGATAGAAGCATCGGTGGAGTTTCCGCAGCTCAAGACCGACAGATCGTCTGCTACTGGATGCTGGCCATCCTTTATGCCTCGAATATCTGGGGAGTCAGAGACGAGAAATGTGTCACCCTCAAAAGTGCTGTCATTAAGAATCATGGTGTCTCCGTCCCCGTTACTAGCAATGCTAGAATGGTCATCTGGGTTTCCATTCTTAGACGAAATTTGTTCTTTGAGTATATTGTTTTCGAACTCTAGCTGTTCGAAGCTAGCTGGTGGTGACAGTAATTCTTCGTCCCGGATGGTGCTGACTTCGCTACCGTCATTGTCTCTCTTTGCCGCTTCGAGCTCGTGCCTCAGTGCATCTCTCTCCTGCAGCAGAGACTGCAGCGACTTTTCATAGTGGGCCGCCTGCCGCTTCTCGCGTTGAATGTGATTAATCTCATCACTGAGGCCTGTTCGACAAATTCTTCGCTGGGCCCGTGGATCCAAAATCTGCCGCAATGGGGTGAACTGCACCACTCGGTCCGCTGAGCCCTCGATAAAGGGGAGCGAGGGCTCGCGCGAACGGCGAGATCGAGGCAGAGGGGTTGAACGTCTTCGCCGCGAACGACGAGTGGGAGTCTGAGTCACGGAATCTGCCTGTGCAGCATCTGATTCCTCAAACGATGTGCGGACCAAAGCAGGAGTCAGACCTGTAGTCGAGCAGTTGGGATCATTCTGCAATCGAGGCCCCGGATCCGAGAATCGGACCTTTTTCTTTGGAGGAGTGCGAGAAGTCTGATCGGATGATTGCTCCTTTCTTTTGCGCAAGGCTGGAGAAGGAGGCTGGGGACTGGAAGTGGATATAGAGCTGAGTCTCTTACTCCTTCGAGTTCCTCTCAACTCCATCGTGATAGTTTGGAGGTGCAATATGTAATGCACCTAATAATGATGAATGATCAACAATAATAAGATAGATCTGATGAGCATAGAACGGTGAAATAAGCATAAACAAAGTTGGTGGGCTAGAGGAGTAGCAAAACAAACAACGCGTACAAGTGGCAATATATTATTGTTATGACTCCTGACAGGCCGACAGCTTGGACTAGTCAAGAAGTCGAAAAACAAAGCGCAGATTATCCGAAAGATCCTTGCAGCAGAATCAATTTATCAATGACTCCTGGAGCCCAACGAAATGAGGATTGGATTCTTCGTGACTGATCACAGGCAGCAACACCTCCTTGATTGATGCCTCCATTCGACGCGTATTGCCAGATCGGGAAAAGTAAACAATGCCTATCAGGTGATCTGGCTGGAAGAAAGCATTTTATATTTTATACTTGTAAATATGAGATGTAAATGATATAAGGATATAAATATTATAATATGAGAATATACGAGTAGATTTATGGTCGAGTTACTCCCTACTGTTATTGTTCATTGTTCATGATATCATGGAGGGGCGATTATACAGGAGTATGAAAACCTCATATACAAGTCAATCATTCTTATTCAAATAGTCCATCTTATCTGACTTATAAACTCATATCTATCCCGTATAATTACCCCATTTGAACTGTTAGCTATTGTTCTACCGTGCATCAAGATTATCATAATATGGACTGTGTAACTGTTATCTTATCGTAAACCACCGATCGCACATCATTCCAAGCCCTCCACTTCAAGCAAGCATTTCTACACTCGACAAACTATTCATTATTATTCCTCTGCATCATCTCAAGACTCTAAAAGCCCAAGACGGTATCATTTCTGTCGTTATTCTCTCCAATGCTTTCGCCTGTCTGGCGGTGATGTCATGTCATCTGTTCTCTCCTCTTGTTGCCAACCCATCCCCTCATCTCTCCTCGTGTCCATCACATTCCCCACGTCTTAACCTGTGAGCAGGTTGTCTGCTGCCGTTATTGAAATAATGGATCTTGATTCAAACGGCAATGCCTTGCCATCCTTTCATCCTATCGAGGGGGGCTCATCACCACCATACCAGACCTCGAGCGATCCGCTGCATCACCAACCCCACCAGATCGATACGGCCCCTCGGACTTCCGAATCCTTCCTCGTGCAGCTTCCCCCAGAGTTGCTCCAAGCAATCCTTTCTTATTTCTCCGCATTTGATCTCGCCCGGGTGTCGGCTACATGTCGCATCCTCGCCGAGCACGGTTCCAACGATCTGCTGTGGGCCAGCCTGGTCAACGCACACCTACCCTTCAGAATCCACGACCCCGGTCCATTCAACTCTTTCCGTTCTCTCTATGCTGCTCACCACCCCTACTGGTTCATTCCGCGGAACAAGATCTGGTTTTCTGATACGGAACATACGGGCAATTTGATACTGGCACGGTACGATAACCGGAGAGGCGTCATCGAGGCTTATCGTGTCGTTGCCGAACGGCAATCCCATGAGTTTCAAATCTGGGATCAGAATCCTGATGTCATCATCAATACCTTCCATCCCAAGGCCAGCCTCTGGTTGGATGACCCGGTTCTGCTTTTGAAGAACCACAACTCGTCTGGGGCGCCGGATCGGTTGCGATATGTGTATGGGGAAACCCGCATGCCCATGGCGGCTCTAGAGTCACAGCATGTGTTCAATTCGTTCTCGTTCTGTTCCAACGAGACGCCATCGGACCTGGCCCTGACCGCAGAGCAACAGTGGCCGCCTCTGACGATTCCCAGTCGCCATCGAGTTTATCGTGATGTGGATGGCGGCAGGTCGGAATTGGATAGGCCTCCCCGGAGTCTCGCACAGATGTCCGAGTCGGCTTTTCGGATCAGGCGATGGGCGCAGATGGGCATGCCTATCTTCATGGCGGACGGTACAGAGGCGTTGTCTACGTATGCAACTCTCGATCCAGAATTATATACGCCAACAAAGGAGAAGCCTTACCAAGGCATATGGGTCGGAGATTATTCGGCCCATGGTTGTGAATTTATGCTTTTCATGCAACGTGACCCTGAACCAGGTTCAATCCAATCCCACGAGGCTGGCGAGTCTGAAAATGATGATGAAGAAGTTGTACCGCGGGGTAGTCTAGAGGCGATTAAGCTCACCGGGGATCCGAATGTGCCCCGTGGTCAGATATCCTTTGTCGCTCAGGATATTGGACCAGGTGGCCTTGTTCGTGTGGCGGATGAAGCCCTCTTTCAGGGAGCACGAATGGTGCGTAGTCAAGGCCATGTCGCAGGCCTTGGTTTCAGAGATGGTAAGTCTCCTTGTCAGGGTCAAGTCTGCGAAAAATGATCTGACCAATTCTGCAGACACCTTTATAGATTCTCAGCTCATACTCATATCAACTGACTGTGTGGCTCATTACTGGGAAGCCATGGGCCATATTTCATATTTACGCCGTGTTGACATTGACGCCCTCCTCCAGAGCTGATATTGACTGCACCTTTTTACTGGCGTCGACAATTTCGTTTTGCAAACTGTTCTGGTACTGGTCCCCATTAATCTTCGCATGTTTTGCATTGGACTATTCATTTTATGAAGAGAGATGACGTCGGAACTTAATGATTGAATGAATGGATGATATAGCTTATGGGTGGCGGTGGGGTGTTATCAGTCCCCTCGCTGAAGAGACGGAGTTGCATTTTCATATATTTGATGAACCCAAGCCCTGGTCTTGCCATGCAGGGCCGATCAAGAGACGTAGCGCATCCCAAGAATAGGTAAGATATACCAGAACCGACAGCAACTGGATCATTGCAATGCAATCAAATATACAACAACTAAAGGTGAGTGGTGATTGAGACTCGAACGCAACTACAGAACGCACCGGCATAGAATAAAATAATAATTGCAAAGCAGCAATCAAGGTATCCGTAACATAAATGTCCAAGCACGAGCCCAACAAAAAATTCAGACCACACAAAGCAGAACACAAAGATCAAAGAACAAGAAAACAAAATGAAGAGGCAAAGGTCATATCATCATCAACTGGCTGTAAAAAAAAAGTACAAGCCACATATACAGTGACCGAGACTGGAACCACAGTCCCCAATCCATTCTTTCCGAATTCTTTTTTCTTTCTTTACAAGACGTCGTTCTTCCCCCAAACCATCTATCTCAGAATGACTGAATGACTGATTGGTTGATTTACCGTCTCCGGTCGAAGAAGCTCGTAGATCCCAACACTGCAACCGACTGATCCATCACCCACTCGCCGACACCGAGGTATTGATCGATCCATTTCTTGAAGTCCTTGTTATCGGTGATTTTGTCGGAGTCGAGGCTGGGGCTGTGAAGTACCCCACGCGATCCTCCGGGTGGAGGCGCAGGGCGAAAAGATTAGTATATCTATTGATATAGCGAGGTAGAGCCATATGTATATATATATGGAAAATGGTGGGGTTGGATATAAAGGGAAGGCGTAGTTACGTGAGACCAGTGGACCGTTTAACGCCCGCCAAAAAGGCAGAGACTAGAAAGAACAAACTATTAGAAAAGCTGATGCGACATAAAAGCAAGTTAAGCGGTAGAAAAAAGGACATACCGAGAACGGCATCAAAAGCGTAGTGAGTGATTCGGCCAAACTACTCATCATCATCAGTCAGATCCCGAGCTATGCGACCCCCGAAAAAACAACGACGCATCATACCATCATGAAGGGCAAGGACAAGAACGGGAAAAAAAGCATAAAAAAACCCGTTTAGGAAGCTTGACTTGAGCCAAACAGAGGGAATTTCAGGAATTCGATGCTGTGAGGTAATCGCCAACGATCGTATGTATGGGTAGCTGAAGCCCGTATGGGATGGTAGAAGAAGTCTCCGGCGGGAATCGGGGAAGGTATCTCACGTGATGAGCTGACCTGTGAGCCTTTCACATGACAAACAAACACAGTAAGGCTGAGCTGTGTGGCTGGAGAGTCACGCGGGGTGGCTGGGGGTGGCTGGAACACACCTAACTACAGGCAGACTAGCGCATTCCGGACATGTCAACGTCCGGTTGGGATCAACATTCCACCGGTGTTCTTTTTTTCTTTTTTCTCTGCCTGGTTATCCCAGCCAATCAGCGGCTCGGCTGACCAGCATAAAATCCATGCTGTAATACTTATTGCCAAAGCGGCCGGCCGTCGGCCAAGAGCGTTGGGGTGCTTGGGGGACTCTGGGCGGTGATAAACCCTTTTGGGACTGAATCGGCTGCACTGTCATTTTGGGATCGTGATGGATCATGTCCTCTCCTCATATTTGTAATGGGATTCTCATCGCCAGCTGTCACTATCGTCATTTGACCTGACGCTACTTGAGATGTATGCATATATGCCTGGATATGATACCGCTTATCAGTAGTGGCGGTCCAGGCACAGGTTTTTCTTCTACTTTTTTTTTCCTCTTGAAACTCAGTGCCTTTTGGCACTCAACATTGGATGAAGAATTAAGATGCATGCCCCAGCAGGAAAATAGGAAATAAATTAATAAAAGCTACTACTATTAATTGAAGATCAGCTGGTCTATTTGAAACCATGTAACTCAACTACTGTAGTTTTCTTTTTTTTTGACCTCCCACGGGGTCACCGGAGATAGTCCCAAGAATCCCGCCGGCCAACAGTATTTTCCCTCCCGCGCACGACAAAAGCCCCTCCTCTCTCACTCACCGGGTCGCCAACTCTCCTCTGTTATTATTCTCCTCATCGACCACCCACCTTTTCTTTCTTCATCCTCTCCTCTCAATCCATTATCTCCCTTCTTCTTCATTTTACAATCAGTACAGTAAGAAAAGTCAGACAAAATGGCCGCCAGCACTTCTCTCGACCACCTTAGCAACCGTATGAAGCTGGAGTGGCACTCCAAGCTCAACACGGAGATGGTTCCTGCGAAGAACTATCGTCGCACCTCCATCATTGGCACCATTGGTATGTCTCTTCTGATAGTCTTACTGGCTCTCGAGTTCATTGTTGCTTTCGATACTCGATACATGCCATAGCAGTACTGACTTACATTTCCCCCTCCAGGCCCCAAGACAAACTCGTCCGAGAAGATTAACGCACTCCGCAGAGGTATGAAGATGGATCCGTGCCTAATAGACTGGTTCTTCATGAATTGTCGTGCTAATGGGACTTGATAGCTGGTCTCAACGTTGTTCGTATGAACTTCTCCCACGGCTCGTACGAGGTCAGTTTTCCCAATCCGGACATTGCGCAGGACACGGCTCTGATATCTTCCAGTACCACCAATCCGTTATCGACCATGCCCGTGAGGCCGAGAAGGCCCAGACCGGCCGTCCCCTCGCCATTGCTCTTGACACTGTAAGTTTGACCCCTCCACAGTTGCTTCGCTTCAAAGGCGCGACCTGACTCCGTTGTAGAAAGGACCTGAGATCCGTACCGGAAACACCACCGGCGACCAGGATATCCCTATCAAGCAGGGTCACGTCCTCAACATCACAACCGACGAGCAGTACGCCACTGCCAGCGATGACAAGAACATGTAAGTGGCCCAGTACCTCGAGTTTTAACTCTTGCCCAGTTGTAGAAACGAGTGCCTGTTGCCTGTAGATGCGCGGGTGACGCTGTTTCAAGCACGATATCGATCAACTAACAATGTTTCTTGCTGCAGGTACCTCGACTACAAGAACATCACCAAGGTGATCGCTCCCGGCAAACTCATCTATGTCGATGACGGTATTCTGTCGTTTGAGGTGATCGAGGTTGTTGATGAGCAGACCCTCAAGGTCAAGTGCTTGAACAATGGCAACATTTCCTCCAGAAAGGGTGTCAACCTGCCTGGCACTGACGTCGACCTTCCTGCTCTTTCCGAGAAGGATATCAGCGACCTCAAGTTCGGTGTTAAGAACAAGGTCGACATGGTCTTCGCTTCTTTCATCCGTCGCGGTAGCGATATCCGTCACATCCGTGAGGTCCTCGGCGAGGAGGGCAAGGAGATCCAGATCATTGCCAAGATCGAGAACCAGCAGGGTGTCAACAACTTCGACGAGATCCTCCAGGAGACCGACGGTGTCATGGTTGCCCGTGGTGACCTTGGTATCGAGATCCCCGCCCCCAAGGTCTTCATCGCCCAGAAGATGATGATCGCCAAGTGTAACATCAAGGGCAAGCCCGTCATCTGTGCTACCCAGATGCTCGAGTCCATGACATACAACCCTCGCCCCACTCGTGCCGAGGTTTCTGATGTCGCCAACGCCGTCCTCGATGGAGCTGACTGTGTCATGTTGTCGGGAGAGACCGCCAAGGGTAACTACCCCTGTGAGGCCGTCCAGATGATGCACGACACTTGTCTGCTCGCTGAGGTTTCCTTCCCTCACTTCAACGTTTTCGATGAGCTGCGCAACCTTGCTCCTCGTCCCACCGACCCCGTCGAGTCTATCGCCATGGCTGCCGTCAGCGCCAGTCTCGAGCTCAACGCCGGTGCCATTGTTGTCTTGACCACCAGTGGGTTCACCGCCCGTCTGCTCTCCAAGTACCGCCCCGTGTGCCCCATCCTCATGGTTACCCGTAACCCCTCTGCCTCCAGAGTAAGTTCGATCCGCTGCCCATTGGCTGTGCAATGCTGACAAGAGAACCACAGTACTCCCACCTGTACCGTGGCGTCTGGCCCTTCCTGTTCCCCGAGAACAAGCCCGACTTCAACGTCAAGATCTGGCAGGAGGACGTTGACCGTCGCCTCAAGTGGGCCATCAACCACGGTCTCAAGCTCGGAATCATCAACAAGGGCGACAACATTGTCTGCGTCCAGGGATGGCGCGGTGGCCAGGGCCACACCAACACCGTCCGTGTGGTCCCTGCCGAGGAGAACCTTGGCCTCGTTGAGTAAATTGACCCAAGTGTCGGAAACGTGCCAAGTTTGGTGGGCGCAGTAACGACCATTATCCTTGGATATTCAAGTTAAGGGCGTGTCTAAGACGATGTAGAAAGGCTCCCGTCGAGGCACGGACGTACCAAATCCGGTGCTCGCACTCCCTTGCTATCCCTCAATCGCGGCAGCTCGTCAGTCCGGTGTGGCTTTCGGGGCAGTGTCGAAAGGATAGCGACGTGGAGTTGGTGGGATGACTTTTTTATGATTCGGATGGTGTTGCTTGCATGATGGGATGCTTTGGAGTTATGATCTGTTTCCTTTTAAACGATAATCAGCCATCTGTCAGTGAGGTTTCCTTGGAACCTCAAAAAGCTAGAATAATTGCTTTTGTACATGAAGAGAACGAATCCAATACCGTCTCATATTCAACTGGGCGTTGGTAGTATGTTGTTAGTATTGTGTTAGTCAACTAAGTAGAGTGAGCTGGGATGTCAATATAGCCGGCTCCATAGAATAGCCGGCGAGACATGACACCAAAGCAAGAGTTTGTCATTTCAAATCCTTCCCAACAAATAGACAACAGTTTCTTAAAGAAGAGTTGAAAAAAAATATCAAAAGAGAAAAAGAAAAAGACGAACGAAGGAGCGAAAAAGATAAGAAAACCCCTCAATGCGGGGGAAATAGGAAAGTGCCCATCACTGATCACGTAAATCGCCAAAGGCGCAGACCGAGGCAAACGCATGTGGCTCTCCATGCATTCTTCTGCATCAACACTCGATCAGGTGTTAAACGAAAGGGAAAAAAGGGAAAAAAGAAAAAGAGAAATCTAGAAAATTAAGTATGTTTTATCGATAATTCATAGCGGGGTCTTTTTTCTTCTAATTTTTAATTTCTTTTTTCTTTTTTCCCTCTGGTAAAAGGAAACTCCCGATGCAAAAGCAGACACTTTGCCGTCCGACGGGTTGAGCGTCCCGAAATCAGCCGATATCCCGGTCCTGCATCTCCGGTGGACCGGACCGGAAGGGGGTTTGTGTGTGTGTTTGTGTACGGCCGTATGTGCGTATTTTGATTTCGGTGAGGTTATAGAGAGTGATGAGGTGAAGTTTTTGAGCTGATCTAGTTTTCTATTGGGTGTCATCATAGTACGATATGGAGTAAATGGCGAAGATAGTATCTGAATAACTTCATGGCCGCAGTAGCCTAGTCGGGTACTATTCGGCCCTTCCGGACAATGTCCATCCGAGTCAGTTGGAGACCTGTACGTCATTGGCTGTGGAAAAATATCCACGAGTTGCAGTTTAATCAGACAATGAAGAATCTTGCAGCAGGTTGAAGCTTCACAATGTTACAAGAAAAGGCTATGCTGCAGGGTAGTACACAATGCCAGCAAACATAAAAAAACCGCCAGTTAAGAAAAGGAATGAAGAGTAAAAAAGACAGTGTCAAGGATATCAGAAATGATCGAGGGTATGTACAGAATCTGTTGTACAATGTTATAAAATATAAACGCCTTTTGTAATAACTGTAGGTCTGTAAGCTGTAGGTATGTATGGTGTCTGTAAGTATGTAGTGTCATGAGCTCATGAAATTATCATTCGTATCATCAGCAGCAGTATTTTTTTTTTTTTTTTTTTCATTAACCAGACTCAGCGTGCCCATCGGCACTTTCAGCATCAACGGTGTTGGCTCCGTGAGCCAGGTGGTTTTCAACTTGGCGGTATCGAGGCACATGGGACTGTTGCCAGCAGCTCGGGGCCTGCAGAACGTATCGGGCCATTGCCTCTCTAAATCGACCCTTGTACTCTTTGGGACTGGTAACTGTTGGTCGATTCTTGCCGCCACCTGCAAATCCCCGGTCCTTGATCCATGACTCCAGCTTCTTATCCCAGGTGTACGTGCGGATGCAGTCGATGACACCTACTACCAGCTCAGACCGGCTTTCATCAATCGCAATCATGAGCGAGTAGTCCATGACATTCTGTCTACCCAAAAAGAGTGTGTCGTTCCATACGCTCTGGCTGAGCAGCTTCTTCGAGTGCTCCCTGGCGAACAGCGGTGTCTCGTAGATGAAATCCACCATGTTTTCATCCAAAAGCACCTCGTTGCGCTCCCCGGTGCTCTGTACTTTGCGGTTTCTCATGGATCCTTTCAGGTCGAAGATACGCGTCGGAACACGGTCATAGAATAGGTTTTCCATCAACAACAAGAACCAGTTGTACTCTACCCCTGTGGCGGGGTTCTTGATGATAACCTGGTAGAAGCCGAACATTTTTGCGATTGCAGATGGTAGCTCATGGAAAAGAGCCTCGGACATGATTTGGAAATAAGCCGGCGCAAACTTGAGGAATGCCTGGGTTTCAATGGTTGAAAGGGATTTCAGAATGAACCGATTGTCAAGCGTCTTCAAGAACAAGGAATTGGTCTTGCCTCCCTTGGAATCCCATTTCGCGCAGCGGGATAGGGACTCCACGATCCGGTCAGAAACACCGCATTTCTTCCGTAGAGCATCAAACTGCTCGGCGTAAAACACTTTGCAAAGCATTTTGGCCTGCCCTTCCTGGAACTGGTACTTGAGATGGGTGCCTGTGGCTCTCAGAAGGGCATGTTCAACACGGGTTTCATTCCGAGCTTCCAGATCCTTTACAGGTGCCGAATTTTGTTCATCAAGCTCTTCATAGCGCCTCTGGATGCTTGCCAATTTCTCCTTATAGTCGCCCGAGTCTAAGGCAAAAGCTATCAAAGAGCTTGGTTCATCTTCACGAACAATAATGTCGCAGTCCGCAAAGACATGGTCTGACATGGCGAGTGGGTAGTCAAGAGGTGCCCATCCACTAGCAGAGCGCTCCGACCAGAAATTCGTCAGCATCTTTAATAGTGTATTCTGTTCGTGTTTTGGCAAAGAATCATCATCTGGCGACAACTTGGGTACGTCGTCCTGCAAGTCTGGGTTTTGAAGACCGTCTGACGAAATCCGATCTTCGTCGCTGTGGCCATCCTCTGCCTCACCTTCAGATGCGTTCTGATTGTCGGCTTGAGCTTGGTCATCTGCTCCGGTTGGTTCAGCGACTGGCTGCTCTGGAGCTGGCTCTTTCCTCGGTTCTTCCTCCGATTCTCTCTTCGGAAGCTCTTCGCTCCCCCTCCTTGATTCACTCAATGGAATCCGTGAGGCCGACGACAGAAACTCTTCACTCTCACCTGAAGGTTCTCGTTCCTCAACCGCCTCCCTGACATTCTTGTAGACCTCTACAATGGGCTTTGAAGATGCCAGTGGATATGCACGAGAGTGAGTACCCTTGGCAGCCCGCTGGCGTCGTTCACGCTGACGTTCCTTTTCAAACTCCCGGCTTAATTGTTCGAAATGCTTCGCCAGGTTAGACACGCGTGAATTGAGCTTTTTACCAGGAACTGAGCGAGGAATCAAAGAGCCTCCCCTTCCACCTTTGAGCGCAGCACTCAAATTAAAGCGATCCGAGAGTTTTTCCGTGATCTTCAATTTTGAATCGAAAGGAGGGTTGGCGACACCGCCAGAACCGTTATTGTTTCCGGCTCCAATCTTCAGTCCTGCCAGAGGGGTTCCACTATTACTCCGTTCCTTCTTGAGATGAGCGGGCTGAGATTGGGCACGGAACAAAGGCGGAGACCTGGTCTTTCCATTGCGCCGGAAAGCAGCTTCAGCGAGCCGTGGAATAGATGAACGAGGTTGGGGTGGTGTGGTCGGTTGAGGGCTTTCAGGACCCTCAGCCATTCCCTGGGGCTGACTCTGTTCAGGACTTCCTGCTTTGTCATCGGGAGGAGACTCTGCCGATTTCTTGACGGGATCGACAGGTGTGGGAACAGGCCCCGACGAGTTCGTAGCTTCCGTAAGAGGAATCACTTCCGGGG
Source organism: Aspergillus wentii DTO 134E9 (assembly GCF_001890725.1). Classification (NCBI taxonomy): domain Eukaryota; kingdom Fungi; phylum Ascomycota; class Eurotiomycetes; order Eurotiales; family Aspergillaceae; genus Aspergillus; species Aspergillus wentii. Next base: position 2,545,483 of record NW_024467835.1, on the reverse strand, counting down.
GCTGGTGCTCAGGTTGACCGGAAGGTACTGCTAAATCAAGGTGTCGGACTTCCTTTTGTGCTACGGCCTCGGCCTGTGGAGAAGAAGATAATTTGCCTTCTTCGGGGCTGATGGATAAAGCCGATGAATCAACCTCTTCTGCTTTAGGTGGTTCAATTTCCTCGACTTGATCCCTGTTCTTTTTGCCAGAGTGCTCTTCAACAACAGAAACAAGAACATCCTGCGCCTTTTCTGGAGAGAGAGTCATACGACGCATTGGCCGCACCTGTTCTTTCTCCTGCGTTGTCTCGCTTTCAGGCTCACTTGGAGCCGCCTGGGAATCTTCAGTTGGTGTAAGAGATGCACTCGAGATATCTCTATCCAAGAAAATTTTCTTCAACTGCAGTGTTGCTAGACGCCTGATGTCCTTTTCGGAAGGAAAAAAGTTCTTCTCGAACTCTGCGAATGCAGTGTCCCACTCGACCACCTTTTCCTGAACGGAACGCAGCACCTCGTTCAATGGGATAACCTCCCAATATCGAGAGTTTGTATACTTGTCTTGCAATTGCTTGATCAAAGCGGCATGGTCCTCATTGGCCTTTTTGTTCAAGAATTCAATCTCTTTTCTGCAATCCTCTGACAGTTCCGGAACAACGCTTTCAATGTTTATTCCTTTCAAGCGTGCTTTAACAGAGGACATGAATTTGCTCAAGCGCTGTTCTGTTCTCAGATAAACGCCATTTCGAAGTTTGAGGTCGTTGTCGACCTTCCAAGTTACTCGTGTTCTTGGGACAATGATTTCGAGCAGATTAATGGCGTCATAATGGATTCGTAAGGCGACGTCCTTGAAGCCAAAGTAGCGAAGATGGTCACGTTGTAGGTCGTGAGGGCAAACTCCAGCCCGGGCATGCATGTTTTTACCCCAAAATGCAAGTTCCAAATATTTACCAAATGAATATCTCCAGGTACTGTCAGACATGGGAATGACTTGCGTTTCGTTACCACATATTTTGCAGCAGCTCCACATCAAAATGGTATCCTGCAGACCTCGAACCTTGGAAGGGTATGGCTGGATGAAGACGCTGATTTGGGCTTCTCCATGGACATATTGACGGTGATGTTCGAACATCCTTTTTTCACAGCCATTTGCGGTGCAGATAGCATTGTTATTATGACAAAGGTCTTCCACATACTGTCCAACGGTACAATCCGGCTCAAATTCATCGTCCCCATGTTCGTTGTAGTACTCCAAAGCAAAGAGGTCTGGACCTGAGCATGGTATCGAGGTCGTAGTGCAAACAAGACTGAAAAGGACGGCGATATTTTGATGCTCATACGGGTCGAAAAGGTTGGCATTTCCAGATACATAAGCTTCCCATTGGCGTTTCTGGGTCTGGTAGTGATGAAGTGCTCTATCATACTCAGCATCATGAGCCGCACGCAAAACCTCTTTGACCTTGGGCGGAGCACCCTGGGGTGATTCGTGAACCATTTCAGGGGTGATAAGCACAAATTTCTGAGGTTTGGATTTCTCATCTACCTGTTGATCAGAACCAAGGTCTTGGTCCCGTAGTCTTTTCAAATATGCCAACCTGCGTTCCATTTCTCTCGCGCGCATGAGTAGATGGGGAGGCTCGAATTTAACAGAAGGAGAAGCAGATAATATTTTGGTTTCATGGTCTTGAACCATATCTTCATAGTATGTCGGCATGGGAACATCATCAGGTACTTCGGTAACTTCACCAGTGGCAGTAATCTTCTTATCAATGGATGAAGCATCGTCTTTCTTCCCCATCGAGTCTTGCAGTAAGTTTGACATTGTGGAGCCGGTCATGTCGCTTATTATTGAGGAGGTGTTTGATTGTGCCAGATCATTAGCACCCTTTTTGGCACTCTCGTCAGGCGAAGTTGGTATTTGAGCAAATTCATCTCGCATCAAGCAGGTTTCCAGTTTAAGGTTGTAAACAACATAAACCATAAACTCGGTGATACTTTTGATCTTCCCTAGAACATGATTATCACCGCCACGTAGAACGATTGTACATCCAAGCCCCTTGGGGCAACCGGAAATGTACATGTACGTCTTTTTACGGCCGTTGCAAACATAAGTTTTGACATCAAAGCTGCCACACTCGCTGCTCATGGGAGTAGTCACAAGTTTGTCCATGGAGGTTATGATCCTTGTTTGAGTGCATCGCGAAACAGCTTCAAGCACCGAAGATTTTACGTTGTAAGCTGTCGCAATGTTGGCCTTGTCGAGCAGTTCCAAGGCCAATCCGGAAACATTCTTCTCAACTAGAAGCAGACTGGGCCGAAGGGCAGCTATTCGACTCACAAGATTCTCAAGGAACTCTTGTTCTTGTCGAATGACAGGTTCCAGGCTCATGAAGTGTTGTTGATGGCGTGCGTATTCGAGAGGAAATGCGATAATCAATATGTTTGGGCGTGAAATACTCCTTGGCATGCTTCGAAGAGCGAGGTTCTTTGTGAAAACCAAACCTGAGACGTAGGATGTATCTCCTGGCCGACCACCTACAATCTTTTTGAGTTTGATGTAATGGCGAATATCCATATCATCGCCACGTTGGACATCGGGGTCAACTTCATCCGCAACTTTCAAGAGAATCGGCAGAAGCGCAGTTTCCCAGCTTTGAACATGAGGGATAGATTCATCCTTCAGTAATTGCCGCAAAAGCTTACGGACATGTTGCAAGCTAGTCCTGTTCAACTCAACTGGCGGAGCACCGGCGCCTCTCATGGACGAACTTCTTGTCATCTTAAACCCTGGTGAAGCCGCGCTTATAGGAAAAGAGGCCCCAGGATTTGGAGACTCATGTATATTAAAAATCCCCTCCTTTGATGTTCGTGGAGAATGGCGCTGGTGTACGCTACTGGCGACACTCAAGTTACGTCGGCGAGGACGAGGCAGATTCACTGCCCTTGAGCTAGTGATGCTACCTTCATCCCCTTCTCGACCAAGACTGAAATTTCCAGTATTCCGGTCACCAAACGCTGATCGACCCTTTTTCATGGCAGCAAGGAACCCACCAAATGTTGTTCTCTCGTTGTCACCTCCACTTTTGGACAACGACCCTTCTGAAGCAACAGATAGCAAGTTTGGCTGCTCATCGCCGCTGGATGCATCATCAGAGAGATACTGTGCTAAATCTGGGTCGATAATGTTGTCTTTGTGAAACGCAGGGAGTCGAGATTCAGGGCCCATGTCTTCCGCATGGCGTCGTTGGAAGGGGGCCCGCTCATCATGGAAAGGCTTGAAATTGCGAATATATTGTTGACGTGAATGGTGACGTTTATGGCCCATTGAATGAGGTCTTCCACTGAGTGATGATTTAAGTGACCTTGAGGATGTAGGTCTCGCTAACGGTCGGTCTGGGCTGATCTCCAGGACTGCCGAGCGGCGGTTATGACCTTCACCAGCACGTCTTGTAGCTGGAATTGCCATTGTTGGTGTTTTCATGACATGATCGATTGACTGAGAGATTACTGAAGAAGTGTCGTCATCGTCGGCGGGCATACGAGAATTGTTGCTCAAGCCCAATTCGGAAACACGGGGATTGGGTACCATCGGGCTTTGTTCACTATCAGAGAATTCCGACGAATCATCATCATGTGCATTTATCATAGCCTCACAGGGCTTGCAGACGCGTATATTGCTGGGTTGTCCAAACCGATCTCCGGGGATCAGGAGGGTGCACTTGGAATCAAATATCTGGCCGCAAGTCCGACAGTGATGTTTTCGCCGAAACGTAGAGAAGGTTTCTCCGCAATGAAAGCAATCTTTTGCATTTTCATCACGCATCCAGAAGTCCCTACTGAGCAGTTTACTTGTGAGATGTGATACAACATTTTCGCCTCCACCAGCCTGTGGGCGTCTGTTCCGCACATCGTTGTAAGAGACGCGATCGACTGTATTCAGTGGAGTCACAGCAGACGAATTCGTTGATGTTTCAGGTTTAAGGCCTCGAGATGTCGCATTATCAGAGGCACGACTCGTGCCAGAAGGCGTCGGATACTCCCTGGGCCTATTCTTGGCCTGGATCTTGGATGATTCACTACCTCTTCTATCTCCATCGCCAATGTTTGCAGGGGTTGTAAGAGGAGATACTGTTTGTCCTTCGTGGAATGAATTCGCCCCACTGTTCGGCAATGGCGAAATGCTGTTTGTGGCCGAAAATGGAACGACGGGTCCATCTGGGTTGAACGAGGCCGCAGAGTTGGATCTAATTTTATCTTTAGGTGATTGCGTGCCATCTGGTGCCCCATCTACTGAATGTCTGGGCTTCCACAGCGGGCCAGATAAAGGCATTTCCAATTCGTGGTGCATCTGCCAGTCTACTGATCCTGTCCTTGTCGAGCTCTCGGGTAGCTGGCCACCTGTTGCTGAAGACCTGCTGGCATCCGATGGCGCAGGAGCTTCATTGTATGGATTGTTATACGCCTTTGCTGATAGACCGGGAGAATGTGTTAACGGTTGGCTCAATACCGAGGAGTTCTGACTCAATGGTGTAGGAAGAGGAGCCTCTTCTTTATCCACGCCTGTAGACTCGATATTCTGGAAGCTATGAGTGGAAAGATTGATAGAGTTGTTGCTTGAATGGTATGATGGCTCCTTGGTGGCATTCACATTAAGTTCAGTAACTGCAGGATCCACGGCTGTGGAGCTGGTTGTGCCCTTAGGCAAGGGTGCAATAGGGGATTTTAGGGCTGGCGAGGGTGAGGCGGAAGCCTTAGAGGATACGCTTGCAGTTTTGGAGGAGATCTTGGATCCCTTTCCAACACCAAGCTGATTCGAGCCATCGCCGCTAGATTGAAAATAGCTAAGTGTTGGCGAATGTAATCTAGACCCTTGGGATGAGTTTGGGTGTGAGTGCTGCGAATCTGCGGCGGCGCCTGTTGGTTCAGAACCTGATTTAGACACAGCCTGATCCGATGTAGAGTTCTTAACCGCAGAGCTCTCAGCAGCAGCCTTATCAGATGACTTCCCCACGCCGCTCACAATATCCCTCACTCCACCGACCGAAGTTCGAAATCGACTATATAGCCCACTAAGACCACCCTGAAGCTCGCCTGATAAACTCTTCTCGTCCGTTGCAGATGTCGGCGCGGGTGGGTTGGTGAACTCGTTGAATACGGTAAGGGAGTCTGAATTATAGGCCGCTGTATGGATTTGGTCAAGAGCTGCATTCAGGTTTTCTTGTTCTGCCTGGGTTGAGATGGAGCTTCGTGAGCCTCGACGTCCGAGAGGGAGGAAAATGGACGACGCAGACGGACTCGAAGTCCCTTGGGACTTTTGAGAAGCCATCCGATTTTATGATGGAAGCAGGTGTAAACCTAAGGAAAGAAATTCTCAAGAGGCTCTCGGGGCAGATCACCCCAGCCTAACACATGTGAACGGTGGCAATCATTCGTGCTGCTGCGCAGCTGCGGAGAAGCTCGTTGCAGGCAGAAGGGAACGGTGGGGAATGGTCGGAATCCGCGCAAGGAGCATCCGTAAAGTGGCCGAGTGAGCATCCTAAAAAACTGGACAGGGAGGATCAAATCATATCTGGAGAGAATTCAGCATCGACCGCGTCATGGACTGCGATGTGCAGGATTGGAGGTTTTCTATCTCTCACCTGCTGTTACTCTTCCTGGGCAGATGCATGTGCCGCTGCCCAATGACGTGTCCGTGGCGCAGTTTTAATGTGGCTGGTGGCTGGTGGGATGTCACGTTTTTATGGCAGAATGACTCGGCGGTGAGGCGCGTTGCTGATCGCGTTCCGCTCACTTTTTGGAGAGAGATGAGGAGACGAAAGCGTCGTTTCTTTGTTTGCGAGCAAGGTGACACGTCCTCGCTTCTCCTTGTTTTAACTCTCATTTCCTCTCTTTTTGCGATTGGGAATTTGTGCTGGATTTGAAGGATCTCAGCCAGAATGACTGACAATGCGTGATAAGATAGCTGTTTTGCCTTGCACCGCTGTGATTTGATAGACCACTCCATGATTCTATTCTATGCAATACTACGATGCTGTACACACTTGTGCTTTTCTATGGCTGGTTGATAAATTAGCAAAATGAGCTCTTCGGATGACTGGATTTCCGCTCTGATTGAACGCTGCCTTACGCTCTACCTGAATGAGACCGAAGACTCCGAGCTGCAGGTGGAAGATGATGGGAGTAACCTTCGCTTTACAGATTGCGGCATGGGGCTGGCTGTGGTCGACGGAGTAAGTGACTTTAAACTGACATAGAATCACTCTGCTCACAGCTTTACTAGTTGAATTTAGGAGATCGAGCCCCAGTTACCGATTTAACCGACCGGCGAGCCCAAATCCAAGCGATCCTTACGAGAAAGTCAATAGATGAATACGATGGCCGGGATTTGAGCCAGTGGTCCCCTAAAGGCTACATCATGCAGCTGGTGGATTTCGAGGTTGTCTTCGAATACTCCACCTCCGACCCCCAGATTCATTTCTATGTCAAGCGTTTCAATATTGATTGGGAACGTGGAAAGCTCAAAGGCTATGGGAAAGGCAAAAAAATAACGAACATCGGGAATACATATAAACTTATGCGAGAAGTATTCAAGAAAACCAGAGAATCTCAGGAATTGCAAGGTACAGCTAGCCTAGAAGGTGGGTATCAGTCTGATGGTTCTATAAAATCCCAAAATGAGGGGAAACCCCGTCTACAACCATCTCAATTGAGCCTTCCTGACAGTGGAGTGTCTCAAGAAGTGTTTGCTTCTCAAGCACCACGTACCCATAACCACACTACGCCGCATTACATTCCTACCGATCATAATGATACTTCGAGATTTTCAGGACATCTTCTGGGGCTCCTCGGGTCCAAATCTATAGCGCCATCTAATGACGTTACAACAAATAATGCGCATCAAAAGGACGCCGCCACAGCTCCTGTGGTAGCCGACACGGTCGAAATAGAACCCATGCCTCACAATAGTCAGCATGTTTCTAGAAAAAACGATGGCGAAGCATCTGGGTCTGTCCCTGTACCAAGTCTACCTCCTCAGCCTATTCCTAGCATTGAATCACCGGGTTTAAGGGTCGATCCTAGTCCAGATGTACCCATGAATACGGATACTAGACTAGCTGGGTCAGAGAATGGTCAAAGGCTATCAATAACACAAGTCGAAAAGCCAAATCACAAAAGCATAGAAAATGGAGGAATGGACCCGCCAGCCTTGCCTTCTCCCAAACCCAGAGACGCGGTTGTCTATTCTGACCCCTGGGCTGGTCTGACAAAGATCCGAAAAGGCGACATCAAGATACCCAGGAATCAGGTTGAACTACTAGAAGATAAACGTCAATGGGTCCCCCCTGCAACAGGAGAAAGTATGCCTCAGGGGCATGTGCCGCCTACACTATTAAAGGAATGGAATACGATTGCGTTGCAGAAGCGCCGCTTTGCCGAGAGGAATGTACAGGAAAGTCCGAGGCCAGAGTATCAGGAGCGCCATAAAACATCACCCAATTTTTCCAGCTCTGCACCCCAAGCAGATTTATCCTTGGGTGAGGAGGATGGGGAGGGTGAGGATGAGAGCAAGAGCGGGGAGGATGAATATCCATGGTCTCGAAGTCCCTCGGAACATCTCTCTCGGCCTCGTCATGATCTACCAGCAGACAGCAGTCCCGTCAGACCGAGAGCCAACAGGCTAGACTCACTTACCACAAAACATGACAAGATCCAAGAACCCCAAGTTCCAGATGACACCAATGCGCAGGTAGCTGGGGACGATACCAGGGATTTGCGTTCAGCATCTAAAGCATCCAACCATCTTGAAGAATTTACTGGAGATTCTGCTCATCAGGACCCTAAGCAGGAAAATGGGCAAAGCCGTGAGCAGATCTTGGAGCAGAATCACGGTCAACCCCACGAGCAGAGCCCTAAGAAGAGCTTTGAGAAGAGCCCTGAGCAGAACGAGCCGAGTCATGAAGTGAAAAAGAATATTGCTTCTCAGCCGGACACTAGGGCTCGCACCCAAGAACCTGTGGAAGAATCCGGCGATGAGAGTGATGAAAGCGATGAAAACATGGACACATCTGTTCCTTGTCCTCTTGGGGCTAGCTCGCAACAAGCAAGCCAGCCCGAGGCAGAGATTACTAGCTCAGATCCGTCGCTTCCAATATTAAACGCACATGAGCGCGTCCAAGTGGTAGAAACACCTGCTGCCGAGCTCAATCGCCTACGCCCCGAGAGATTGAACAAAGAAGTCACAGGTCTTGGGCATAGTTTTCAGCCGCAATCTTCTTCTGAGGCTGCCAAATCGTCATCACAATCACGCATTTTCAATACATATGCTAGCCATGGTAGCGACCCCAAGGGCGGGCTTTCTCAAGAAATATCGAATCATTCTCTGGAAAATGAGGATCAAGAATCCGTTGCAGTTGATATAATGGGAACGCAAATGAGTGGTGGCAATTGGACAATGGAAAACACCTCGCCTAACTCACATTTTGCTTTCGTCCTGGACTCGTCCGAGCCCAAGGACCGGGAGTCGAGTGTACCCATAGGAGCTACTGCGCCCCATACTGAAGGGGTTTCTGATCCGTTCTCCTCATGCCGTGACTTGCTTTCTACCCAGTCAGATGCGGAAGGAAATCTTATCGGCTCACCCCAAAACACACCAAGTAGGTATAGCACGAATGAGCCTCTCATGTCTAATTTGAAACGCGGTGCATCTGAGGTGGACAATGAAGCCCCGTCCCCGTCAAAGCGACTAAGAAAGACCAAAGACCCAGTGTCCAATATCATATCTCGTCGACAGAGCTACATTAGCAGCGCTGCCAAATATGCAAAAGCGCAAAGGGTGTATGAAAAGTTTCAAAGTGACTATAGCGACTATACAGGAGACTTTGATCACTTTACTAAATTGTGCTTTGATTTGCAATGCCTTAGAAGTAAGGGGGGGTTACAACGGTCTTTCCTATGGGACGATTTCATCATTATGCACAAGGAGGATTATCCACGCTACCTGAAGCAGTGCCATGCTACGAATTCCAAATCTGTGGCATATGAGCAATATTTCACATCCCGCGTCTCCAAACCATCTCACAAGAAGAGAAGTCTGACTATCAGTGGGATTGATGTATCTGCAGCGCAGTATCGTTCCACGAGTATGCTGAGAACCGCCAGTCCATCAGTGGGACATGAAGAGAAAAACCTTTCGTTTACCACCAGTCTCGTGAATCAGCTTTCCAACTTTCATGCGCATTCTCTTGGACCTGCAACTCAGAGTGACCATCCAGACACTCCTGATCGTACACCAGTGCCTATCTCATCGCCACTTCGCCGTGAATTAGACCAACACACACCAAGTCCTGCACAACAGCCTGAGATTAATGGTCCAGAGATCCAGGCCACTCCTGAACCACATCCCGAAGACACAGACGAGGAACTCGAGACGAACAACAAGGATGAAGAAGAACAAGAAGAACCAGAAATCCAGGCCACACCCGAGCCACCAGGTTCCGAAGAAACCACCCACAAGGACATCAACCCCGACCTGATCGAAACACAAACACAAACACAACCCAACAACGAAGACGAAGACGAACAAATGGAAGACGCCCACTCCACCGCCAGCATCGAGCTAGGAGACGACAACGAACACCCCCCAACCGCACCCCCAGCACCCCTCCCAGGCGTCGAATCCGAACCCCCCAGCGAACCAGAAAGCGACAACGAGAACTGGTTCGACTCCCTCCGCCATCTCCGTCCCACAGGCCCACTCTGGTGCGACGACCCCAACACACCCTTCAAGTCGTGGGCCAGGGCAACCTTCAACGTCCTTTCCGAGCGCAATCGTCGTGGGTGGGCATTCCCTTTTGACAACAAGGGTGTAATACAACGGCCGTACGGGGACGGTGATAAATCAACACAGCACCAATAACATGAGAACCAAACCAAACATGCAGCGAGACTGCAATGCTCTACCTATCCTCTTCTCTTCTCTTTATTATTATTCTCGGTTGCTATATTACAACACATACTCCGCGCATAGATAGACCTTGCTTTCACCATTTGATTTCTATTTCCCAATGGGCCATGACATATGGATGTATGATATCCCAGTGCATGGTTTTTAAGCAGATCATGCAGGGGGGGGAGTGGAGACTTGATACCAAAAGCTAGCTGTATTTGCTTCTAGTGCTGTATAAAATATAAAAATGACCTAATTTATCCATGCTGTTTCTTGATCATATGCGTTATTGCATCATCTGGCGTTACTTGGGAATAGAAATCCCTCACCGCATGACCATTCCATTAAGATAATTCCAAGTTATACGGAGGTACATACAGCTACGAAAATAGATGAAAATAAGATTTGAATAGATAAAATCTTGGTTTGAAAAAGGAGGGTATCTGTAGATATCTATATAATCCAGTAAAAGGCACGTCAAATCGACCACCCGATTATATCAAAACACAAAAAAAAAATAAAAAAATAAAGCCCATACAATGTACAAACAGTTTTGCTTTCTCGCAGCTTGCATTATGTTCATTAAATAGGAATCTTTCCCAGTGTGTGGATGAAGATTCCCTAAAATCGTGATAAAAAGTCATGCGCTGACCTCAAAAACGCCGAGAATGCCAGTTAGGAAAGGATTTTCTAGCAGGCATGGTGATTGGTGATTTTGTTTTAGACGTGACGGAAAGGCTCGTAGGCGTTTGTCCTGTTGCTTTGGACAGGGACGGTCTGGCCAGCGTGGCCCGCGTAAGAGGTGTCGCCGTGGTTGTAGGGGCCGTAAGGGGCCTGAGTACCATTGGCACCGAGAGGCTCGTAGGTGTAGGGGGCCTTCTCGGCGGTGACACCACCCTTGTGACGGTTGTCGCTGCGGTTGTTGTAGGGGGAGCGACCGGAGCAGCAGCAGGTGCTGATAGTCCAGAACAGGGACGCGCCCAGGGCGAAAGCAACGGCGAGCCAAGTAGCGACGTAAATGTTTTTGCCCATGGAACCGTGGATGTTGTATTGCTTCAGAGCGCTGTTAAAGGTTCCGGTAAGGGTTGCGAAAAGCGCGGTGGAAGTGACCGATGCAGCAGCGGTAAAGAAGAAAGCAACCTGGTGATTGTTAGAGTCGATCTAGAAGAATCTTGCAAAGGTAAACTTACGGCAGAGACCAAAGAGGTCACGCAGCTACCCCAGCGACTGCAGATAGCAAAGATACCGACGACCAGTTCGAGGATGGTAGCAACAAAGGCGATGATGTAGGCGATGAACATCCACTTGGAGACACCCTTGTAGACCTTGAGGGCCTTGTCCAATCCATCGGGAAGCTCACTCTCCAATCCAGTGCCGTTCAAGTTCCAGACGGAGATCGGGTCGAAGTAGAACTCAGCCTTGGCCTGAGAGCAGTGGGTGGTGTCGAAGCTGTTGCTGCTGGTGATGTTTCCATCGCAGTATCCCCAGAGACCGATGGTGTAAAAGTCCTTGATGTTGAGTTCTTTCTGGGCCTGGTCGAGGGCGGTGTCGAAGTCGCTCTCCGAGACGGATTGGCCAGTGGCCGACTTGATTTTATCCGTAATTGAAGTAGAATTGGTTGTGATATCCGACGTGTTTGCCTGGTATAATTAGTGATTGATGAGGACACTTTGGGAGCAGAGGACATACTCGGAAAAAGTAGAGGTTATTGAGAGTGCTGGAATCCTTGTTGGTACAGCCCAAGCCCACCATAATAATGCATATCAAAGATGCAAAGGTGAGGACATATGGGGTGAAGATGCACAGAACACGGCCTGCTTTACCCATGATGGCTGGTTTGATAAGTGAAGTGAGGGTGAAGCTAGGGATGAAAGATGGATAGGATGAAGATGAGACGATGAAGAGCGAGAAATGCAGACGTGGTGAAGGTTTTATTTATCGTGTCTTCCTTCTGATCGGCGCTGGATCAGTCAGCAGTTGTCCTGCCACTCTGGGGAGGCGCAGGGTGTGGGGCAAACAACAAACCAATCACAAAACGACCCGGCACGGCTTGTTTCTATTAATGGCCGGCAGAACGGCACTAGTCCGAAACAGGCCACGAGGCAGCCTTATAGAAGTTGCAGTTTTGCACCAGGCCACGTCAGAGTGGCTTACGTATTGATCAGAATCTTTATGTGGATCTATCAAGCTAGTAGTTTTGTCTTGTAGAACTTTATGTATGCAGTTTAGCCAGGTGCTGTCGAGTAGTCTATCTGATGCGGTTGGACCAAGGGATCCCGATCAAGTGGAGCCCGGCATACGTAGTAGATTTAGGCTTCTGTATTCTGTGATTGGCTGCGGAGAATATCAGGTATGAAGGATCAGGCCAGGGTCAGCTTACAATACAGTCATATTCTATAATACATAATATATTTGAATATATAAACATATATTATAAATATGCAGTATGAGAATACTCTTATTAAATATTCAAGATGAAGAAATACCCAAACAGGCAAACTGAGAATTAGTTTGATTGATTTTCTTAGCGTCATGTCAGTCGGAATGCTTACGTCGCTCCTTGGCATTCATCAACACACTAACTGTGGCTGTGATGTTAGATTTCTCTACTCTATTCTATTTCTCTCTAGTGTTATTCTTGAGATGGAATTTATAGAATTCACTACTAGCCCTACTGAAAACTCGGGAGTGGACCGAACCCACTGTTCACCAAAATATCTCAGTCGATCAGATGCCCTATATTTATTCAATCACAAATACTCCTCCAGAACATCCATCATCCCCGTATACGCCACTCCCCCCGTAGGCTCCAGGTTAAACATATACTCCCCCCACCAAGGCCCAGCAGCCCACCAAACAGCCCCCTTCCACACCTCCGTATTCTCCCCCAAATGGCTCAACATGCCCTGTAAAGCACTCCTGCAGACTTCATTCACGCCCCCCGCAAACTCCCCCAGAATCCCCACTTTGCCATTCTCCTTCAGCCACTGCGTTGCGCTGCTGACTCGTTCCGCCCCAATAGTCTCCGACACGCATGTTTCTGACGTTCCTGACCCGTCCGAGTCCAGATACTGGTGCATCTCATACACGATCTTATCGTGTGGGTCGGTGAGGTCCTTCATGCTGTCGTTGATCTCGGTCCAGCTCCACGCGCCACTCCATGAGTTGCCTTCGACGAAGATGTACTGCGTGGTGGCTCCAGCGGCGCGGATGCCATTGATGGCGGCTTGGTTGAGGTTGACGACGAGGGTTTGGTCCATGTCGTGGTATTCATTGTCTTTATTATTAGCATATACCTTAACCAGATTACATGACGGAGTCTCACTCGTATCAAAAATAACGTGATCATTACTCGCAAATAATCCAGCGACATTCTTCCAGAACGTCTGAAAGTCCTCAGTGCTGGTAATCACAGCCCCATTGCTATACAATTAGCCATCCTCATCCTCATCAACAGAAAGAAACTCACAATCGCCCGTAATTATGCGGATCCACAATCGCATACACCCCCTTCTCTGTAATCGCCTCAACAACAGTCGTCAAATTCCGCAAATAATCCTCATCAAACCCTCCTGTCATCCCACTCGGAGCCAATCGTTCCATCCTAAACTGGACTCGGAAGATGTTCATCCCTTTATCAATCAGGGTGTTGATAGTTGAGGGGTCGGGAAAGATGTAATCGGTTCCCTGGTTCATCAGCTGTGTTTTATGGATATATGGGTATGTATTCAGATGAGACATACCCATTGGCCTGGGAGGTTGTTTTCACCGAATTCGGCGCCGGATTCGTTGGTTCCAAGCCCTGATTTGTCAATATGGGTATTTATATAGAGATGAAGAACTGACATTGAAAGACTGAGGATCGTTTTGTTTCCTTGAGAGGAGCTGCTGCTGTTGAAACAGCCAGAGTGGCATAGAGGAGGATGTTGTTCAGCTTCATATTGAAAGATGTGATGATGAGGAGGAATTGATAGATTCCCGTAGACATCTTTATATATATTTGAACAATCGAATCGATATTAAATCAAGGATTGAAAGCCACCCGTGCCATTTTAGGAACGGATCTATACAATTACTCTTTTGGGAACGGAGTCATAGCCATCTTAATCAATTCAACTGCATAAATCCAATCTAAATAAATATATCACCACCCCAAAGAAGCCAATTTCGGCTTCATATCCTCCGCCTGCAGCTTATGATACTTGAATCCGGGGTGGTAATTATTCCACCACACACAGCTGCTTCCATCGTCGTTGATGCATGTTGCATTCGGAAATCCGTATTCGCTGGGACTGTCTAGGATTTTGGTCATGAAGGACCAAGAGTCGTAGACGACTGTTGTGGTCTATATTACGTTGTTAGTTTTCCTACAGTGGGTTATTTGATATGCGGACGTACATCGGTATGGTTCGCGTTAAACTCCTTTACCTTCGCCTCGAGATTCTTGTTGAATGTTTCAACATACGCACCGAGCTGCTTCACTGCCTCATCGCCTTGATCGAGAAACATCGGAGTGCGACCTGTGGGGGGAACATTGATGAAGAGGAATTTACGTCCGCCGTCGTTGTAGATTTTTTCGACGAGAGAGAGATAGCGAGTGATTAGCTTGGGCGTGAGCGTGTCTGCATCAGTACTCGAGTATGCATTTCCAACACTGAATAAAGTCAGCATCTCAACCTCTTCAAACACCCAGATATAGTAGGGAACGCACTCATTAATCCCAAACCAAAACCCAAAAACGGCATCTTTGCCCGTCCACGGCGCAGACTCGGGCTTACTGCTATAATTCTCCTGGAAAGTCTCCACCTGCGCGACGAGATCATCTGCATACGAAGAGACGATTGAGTTGTCGATTGTAGCACCGCCCTGGGCGAGGTTGTAGGAGAGGACGAGGGAGGCGTTTTCGGCTGTGGTGAGGTATCCGACCCAGTTTGGGCCGTTGGTTGTTGTGCCGGTCCCTTTGTTTGTCAGTGGTGTTCATGTTTACTGTAAAGTGAGGGTTTCGAGTGTTGGGGGAATGTATATACCTAGTTCTGGATTGCCCATGGGGTTCGAAGCGGTGGGTTTCTCGCCTTCTGGGTAGAAGCCGGTTTGGCTGTAGGAGTCGCCGCTGATATCATTGTTAATTAGAATTCATGGGATACAGTCGATGATCGTACAAGGTGAAGAAATATGTGGTGTTGGTATCTGCCCTGCGGACGGGTGTTGCAGCGACCATCGAGATGGTGCTGGCTAGTAGCAAGAGTGACTTCATTTTGGTTACAATGGCAATTGGATGATACTTGATGATTGATAGCAATTATCAGATGGAAATCATATTATATATACAGCCCAGTTAATCAATCTGACGTTCAATTAATTAGCATCATGGATTAATCCACCGCTGATAGCCTGACGGACTGGATTTCTCCGCCGATGATCTTTGTTTCACCAATGCTGCAGATGTCAGATATTCCGATATATATTAATTCCGCTATATTCATTATTCAACATCATATACACATTACTGTTCAGCAGGAGGCTCCGGCTCCGGCTCCGGCTGCTTCAGACAAGTGTCCCCCCATAGAGCCCGGCATCGTGCACTATTGAGGATATTCTCAGTCGTTCCCATCACGGCCTCAAATCCACTCCCTTCCGGCCCTGTTCCCTGTCCATTCCCTATATCCACCAGACTCCGGGCTCCGAATCCCGGATCCGGGAAATACTGATGCATCACCTCCGGCACGACCGAGATGCACTCCAGCGTAGCCATCCTGCACTCAGTCGCCAATTTAATGTCAAAGGCATGACCCTGCCCACCCCCAGTCAACTGGAGGACTTTCTTCATCCCGTTCCGCGACAGCGCATACGCAAAGCTGCACACAGGCCATAGCGATCGATACACCCCGCGCCGGGGATACTCCAGCCAGGGCACATAGCCCTGATACCCCTTCACCCAACCAAGATGGTCCGCATGGAGCGGCACATCGGGGTCATCAAAAACCACCGTATCATACCGCTGATCCCACGCCTCGCCGCAGTGGCCGATCCAGAGCACGTCCCACGCACGACCGTAGGGTGCGCTGGTATCTTCCGCGGGGGTATGTGTGAGATCGCGAACGGCGCTGGAGACGCGCTTCATCTGTGCCCGGATGCCCACGTCCCAGTCGACGTCGTCTTCGAGGATGAGCACGGTTTCGAGGTCGGATTGTATGGCGTGTTTGATTAGGTCGAGGTGGGCGAGCCAAGCGACGCTGGCGCCGTGGGCGGGGTTCGAGAAGGGAATGTCTTCAGCGCCGAAATGTGTAAAGGCTTCGACGATGGTCGGGTGTAAGGGGGGTTGAGGTGGAATGCTGATTTGAAGGCCTGTCAGGTCGGCCGCGGCGAGGAGGCCTCTGGTGCGCCATGAGGGGCCATTGGAGAGGGCCAAGATTTGTTGAAACTATGGCCATAAGTATGGAGTAGAATAAGAGAAAGAGAAGAAAGTCCTTACCCCTAATGTTTCATTTCCTGCACTGTCTTCCGGCCGGCGGAGAGGACGCGAAGGAGGAGAGTGAGGCTGTTGCGATGGTGGATTTGCCTTGATGTTATTTCCGCCCGTGGAAGATGAGCGAGGAAGAAACCACCAGCACAAACCCACCACAACCAGCAGCAACAAAGACCGGCGCAAAGAGAACATTCCGATCAATCCATCAGCACCCTTCTGGAGGAAATATCATGGTCAAGGCAGATGAGAATATTATTATTTCAGCGGCCATCGACAAGCGGCAGGATGAGTTAATTAATTAATCTGATGTGCTCTCGTGCCAGGGTCCAAGCCCAGCCCAAGTGTCTTCGTCTACGATAGAAAAGCTCCCAGTAAAAATAAGATCAGCTTCATTCTCCAGTTTTCTCTCTCTCGAAGGATTCGCGATTGGTTGTTTTGCCCAACGTCGTTACATCATGATAGCAAGTCCCGAGTTTATGGCGAAGCTTCATCAGCTTACGGGCCGCTGCCACAACACAGCCTTCTTCACTGCTTCGATCTTTCTATCGCATTGTTTGAACATCCAAATTTCATCATCTGGCGAACGCCAACCTCGGCAGTTCGCAATTTGCAGTCCGCAGTTCGCTTGGCAGTTCGCATAAATTCCAGTCGCTGGCAGCGGGATTTCTTGGTGATTGTCGATCTCAATTCTTCCAAGGCTCTGCCGTCAGTGGAGTTGTCAACGACCCGTCTTTTTGCCGCTCCAAACGACACCGTCGATTTCTAAAAGTTTAGTTCGTTTACCTTATGGCCCCAGGGTTCAGTCCTCTATTCTATCCAGGTATTTTTTGAAGATTCTATACATAAAACATCGCATCATTCCAGGCATGTACTCCGATCTTAATCCAACCGAACACTCAGCATCTCCATTCCCACACCGCAGACTAGCAACTTCGTCTCTGCATCGAGAACGTCATCTGCGTTGCTTTGGATCGCGTCCAAGGATGATATATCAGCGACAGAACTGTATCTGTCGACGAGATTCCGGGCCGTGATCGCATCTGCTCCAGTTCTTGTGGTGTCGACGTCGACAGACCAGACCTTGACTCGGTGGTCATTCCCCGAGGAAGCAAATATAATGCCTGTGTTCATATCCGCTGCCAACGACTTTTGCTCGAGTATTTTGATGGTCGTAACAGAAGCTGCGTGAGCATCTGGGATGGTAATACTGCTCACACGAGTGTTGACCTCAGAGTTGGCAAGATCGGTAACCAATAAAGACAGCGACAGGGAATTGTCATCACCACCGGCCACAATCAGAGACGCAGTCTCAGATAAGTGGATCAATTCCAAGGCTTTGATGCTGTTGGAGTGAATCTGGTATCGGCTTTCGCATGAGATGTGCTCGGGGGTGATTTTCATCGCTTGGATGAGCTGTTTCACTGCCAAGGTCGACGACGAGACCGAGTAGAAGGGTTCGAGAACTGATGTCAAGTTCCAGAGCGTAAAGTATCCATCTGTAGACGCTGTTACCAGGCTCACTGATGAGTCTTTGAGCATCCATTTGGCTTGCGTAAGGCAGTTGCTGGTGTATGTCCCTTTTGCCAGTAAGGTGAATGCATCCACAGACGACGAGTAATGGAAGATCTATTACATTAGCAGAGGGTTTGAAAAAAAAAAAAAAAAAAGTAAAGACGGCTAATTACCTTCATGGTAGAATTGGAGTAAGTCAGGCAAAGTAGAAAACCATGCTCACTGCCTTCACCCACATCCAACATATCGAAACTCGTTATCCGAAGATCAGAGTTGAGTTCGTCAAGAGGACTCGAAGCTACGTGAATAGCTGCAACACCAAATCGAGGAATCGAACGGACTCTCCAGACGAAAAACTCCTCGTACCCAGCACTTGTGAACAAGAACCTTCCATCCTTGGACCAGCTTACTTGCTGCAACCCGGTCGTATGCTTCTTCAGAACTCGCTGGCATTTGAATGCACCCCATGGGCTTTCTTTCTGCGAAGGTGTCGGTGCAAAGAGACGCACGGCCGTATCCTCCGCGCCAGTAGCGTAGAGATGCTCTTTGCCATCCGCGGAGTTGAAAGCTTCCATGGACTTGATCTCCCTGCCATGGCCACCAATGCGCAGAGGACGGTTAGAATCGGTAGGTATCCGAAGCGCATAAAATGTTGCGGCCTGATTCCACAAGAACAAAGCACCATGGGCACTTTCACCGCTTGGTTGGAAAGCCCAGCTTCGGCGCGCTCCGCCGCAATCAACCTTAGCGAGTTCTGCTTGAGTAGACTCGTTCCAGAGAACGAATTCCTTGCCTCGATAACCGTAAATCATAAGGTCCTGAGACGTCTTGTCAAAGTAGGCACCCGAGATATCCTGGCCCATGGAAGTAGAAGACTGGTGGACTGTCTGGAAGCGAATTGGTGTTTCTGGGCTTGCTGTAGGTTCAATCTCGTGGACACAGTAGTTTCCATCCCGACCAGATGTAAAGACATACTCGACTAGTGTGCCGTTGTCATTGCCAACTGACAGAAAAGGCATGATTTTATTCGTGCCCAAATCACCATGAACTCGACGCATAGTCAACAATGGCTGCAGGGGTTCACCTGTGTTTGAAACCTGGTATATGACAAGTCCACCAGACTTGGATCCCAGTGCCACATACTTGGTACCGTACAAGAAGGAGGCACATGTCACTTCGAAGGTTGGGGGCAGAGTCAATGTTATGTTCTCGACGCTTGGTTCTGTTGAGTCCCAGCCTGTGACCATGAACAAATTTACCCTGTCCTGAATTCCATAGGATGTGATGAATGAAAGAGTATCAGACGAAGTAGATGACAAGTTGGAATCGTTATCGGTATCGAGGAAATATAGCCCAAGTGGCCTCCGATCCGTCTGTGCTATCTTGGAAAGCGATTTAGTGGCATGGTTGTATAGTTTAATCAGGCCTTGCCCAGTACCCAGCAGTGCCAGTCCTTTCCCTGGTAAGCTAGAGATAATGGAGAAAGAACGAAGGTCATCCTCCACAAACAGTGTTTCCCTGGTTATCTGAGGCTTCGTTTCTGTCTCGGTTTCAGACTCAACCCATCCGATCTGGACCTCTCCCTTGAAAGAAGTTGCGAGGAAGCAATCCGGGGCGACAAACGCAAACGTTTTCAATGAGACTTCAGACTTGGGTGAACGGGTGGCCTCTGCCTCTGGTTGATCGATCAATTCCCTAAGCTCGACACTGAAGCTTCTGATAGCCCCATCGGCACCTCCAGTGTAAACGACGGTCTTTGTCTCTGTGCTGCACATGTCAAGAGACCAAATATGCTTTCCTGCATGATGGTGAAACGACTTTTTCTGGCGGATCTGATAATTTGTTTTGTCCGAGGATTGGTCCCAAGTCAAAGCCCACAGCAGACAGGTTGCATCTTCTCCACGTGATATCAAGCTCAGCTTGCGTTGACCGTCCACTATCGTGGGTAGAAAATGGACGCTCCATATCCGGGCCAGATGACCAAAGGCCTTTGCAACACAGGACTCAGATCCGACCTTCTGCTCCTGTGCGGCTCCGACGCCAAATCCTGTGCTTCGAAGCTCGAAACCATCCGTTGAGTAGGCCGAGGGATCTTCGCGGGACGTACGCTCACAGTCGGATATGTCCCATATTCTAACAGTCCGATCATCGCTACAGCTAGCCAAGAGCCGACCAGATTGACTACCTTGTAAGGAAGGAATTTGCGGAGATATCCTCACACCGAAGATTGATCCTTCGTGGCCGGTGAAGAAGTGGTGGATAGAGCCGATGGCATTAGAGGACAAGCTTTCAGGGCTGTCTATGAAACAAGACCAGACGATGATCTCACCAAAGACAGTCCCGGCTGTAATCAATACATGCGATGCAGAAATTGAAATAGCATCAGCCGAGTAGAGGATGGATTTGACCCCAGTCACCAGTTGTTGTAGATGAATGGCCTTTTCGTATCGTGACGAACCCCCATCTACAACACGAAGGCCGAGAAGAGCATTATGTGCTGTGACCATATATGCCACTCCTGCGGAATTATCACAGGATGCACATCCTGCCAGCATCCAATCCGGTGCTAGATATTCAGCACTTGCGCCGGAAAAGGATGCTTCTGAGGCCCCAGTTGCCTGGTTACGGGCATAGAACAAGTCAATCACTCTGAGAGACTGGCCTCCCCAGGCTATGAGCTGAACATGCTCTCTTTCCGCATCTTGCGACTTTTGATCGAGAATTATAAACCCATGGGCGTTGTTTCTTTTAAAAGTCTTCAATTCAGCGAGCAGATTTCCACTCGCTTCATCGATTAAACGTGCATATGGGCCTTGACCTTGGATGACAAGCCTAGTATCCCTTAGAACAAGCGCCTTCAGCGTAGTTATGGGAAGGCAAGCATCAACATGCTGGCCATCGAGTCAGCGCAATGCCAATCTGGTGGGGAGACCGTCACTGACCTCAAGCGAGAGATGCATTGATGCGGGCAACAGCGCTCATTGAAAGGCGCAGGCGAATATCAACCTTTGCCTGGTTTTAGAGATTAGGTCAATTTATGCAATATTTAATTCTCCAAGACTAACAGCTTAACAGCGCTGGAATCTCCCCGCATCGAGAATTAATTTCGAATTTCCAGAATTTCCACATGCCACTGAAAAAGCGATTATGTCATCCACTCTTTTATCGACGCCTTTCCGAAAGGAGCATAATGACTCACGTGATATCGCGATCCTCGTGTCGATTATGTGGCGACGCGGAGGCAGCAGTCTCACAGCACGAACTCATGCTCAGTTAAATCAGTTGTGCTGGATGGAATAATGTGCATCATTCCATCTACCATGCAACTATATTTTCGAGCTACATGATTATTCTAAGACCACTTTCCGGTCGCCATGGGTGTCACCGGGCTGTGGACGGTTGTCCAGCCTTGTGCGCGGCCCATCAAACTGGAAACCCTCAATAAGAGACGACTAGCAGTCGATGCATCGATTTGGATATATCAGTTCCTGAAAGCTGTCCGCGACAAGGAAGGCAATGCTCTTCGTAACTCTCACATTGTCGGATTCTTTCGTCGGATATGCAAACTCCTCTATTTCGGCATCAAGCCGGTTTTCGTGTTTGATGGAGGGGCACCCATTCTGAAACGACAGACCATCGCATCTAGGAAAAGTAGACGGGAAGGCCGAAGAGAAGATGCCGTGAGAACCGCTGGGAAACTGCTCGCGGTGCAACTACAGAGAACTGCAGAGGAAGAGGCGGCCAGGCATAAAACTGAGACATCCAGAAGACAAGAGGAAGACGTTCCCGATGTTCCTGTCTACGCCGAGGAGATCTTAATGTCAGAAAATGAAAGACGACAAGCTCGCCAATTCAAGAAGAAGGATGCCTACCATCTTCCCGAGCTACAAGGGTCGCTGGAGGAGATGGGAGCACCGAATGATCCGCGTATCATGTCTCGTGATGAACTAGAAGAATATGCGAGACAGTTTTACCGGGGCGAGGATATCAATCTTTACGACTTCTCCAAGATTGATTTTGACAGTGCATTTTTCGTTAGCCTTCCTGCTACAGATCGGTATAATATTTTAAATGCCGCCAGACTTCGAAGCCGACTACGAATGGGATATTCAAAGGAGCAACTAGACATTATGTTTCCTGACCGCATGGCCTTTTCCAAGTTTCAAATTGAACGTGTCAAGGAGAGAAACGATCTTACACAACGGTTAATGAATATTAATGGCATGAACGGCGCCGATGCTATGTACGGGATGGATTCAGGGCAGAGGATTGCAGGAGAGCGTGGAAAGGAATATGTCTTGGTCAAAGACAATGAGGTCGAAGGCGGCTGGGTTCTGGGTGTTGTTGGGAACAAGGAAGGAGCACATGCCGATAAACCTATCGATGTCGATCGATATGGCCAGCAAGAAGTCGTGTTTGCTGATGATAATGAGACATCCGATGACGATGAAGGGTTTGAAGATGTTCCAGTCGAAGGCCTTAATAGACTCCCCAAGCTTCCTTTTCTCCAGAAAGGTGTCTTTGACGAGTCAATCGGGCATATGCAAGAAGCCTCTGATGGACGCGCAGGAATTGCGGCTGAAGATGATTCCCTGTTTGTCCAAGATGAAGGCCTCCAAAGTCGACAACGTCATGACATCGATAATTTCTTCGAGGATAATGGCGAGTCGGAAGATGAGGATCTTCGAAAAGCGATTGAGATGTCGCTAGAGTCTGGACCTAAAGATCAAGATCATGAAATGCCAGAGGTTCCCATTAAT
Organism: Aspergillus wentii DTO 134E9; assembly: GCF_001890725.1. NCBI lineage: Eukaryota > Fungi > Ascomycota > Eurotiomycetes > Eurotiales > Aspergillaceae > Aspergillus > Aspergillus wentii. Next base: position 2,522,823 of record NW_024467835.1, on the reverse strand, counting down.
CGAGATAATGCTCTGCCTGCGCCTCCTAAGGAACGGGAACCCTCGTTCATGTCCGAGAGTGACGACGAAATGGATTTCGCCACTGCCCTGGCGCAATCAAAAAAGCCAGAAAAGGACCCGTCCAAGGATGCTACGCGTGTGCTCCCCAATAACCCCTTCGATGGCCCGCTGCCTTTTGAATCCATCAAATTGAACAAAAAATCTGATACAGAACAACCCCGGGAAAAAAAAATTGATGACAATGACGGTGGGTTTGAGAAAGAGCCCACGGAACCGTCCAAGGAGCAGCTATTACCACCATGGTTCTCTGGCAAGCATTTCAATGCTGAATTTGTTGCGGATAGGGTTGATGATAGTGCGGTGGAAGCACACCATGAGAGACAAATGACTCCAGATCATCAGTTTCTGAAGAATCATAAGCCTCCCGAAGTCATTGATGTTGACGAGCTCTCGGATTCTAATGAAGTTGTCGATTTAGAGGCACCTTCTGTGAAAGACAAGGATACTGAAGTTGTTGAAACTATTCCTTCCATCAACAAGGCTAAGGATACCAACGATAACGTTCCGGAGACACTGGACCTGTCGCAGCCAGAAAAGGCCGAAGCTTCTACAGTTTCCGCGAAAGACATAACAGCAGATGAGGAGACTTACGAATGGGAAGCTACCGATGATGAGAAACCACCCGAGAATGTTCAAACGCAATTCTCACGTGCCGAACCATCGCCATCACCTGAATTCGAAGACGTTACAATACAGCCGGAAGAGAAAACGCCTGACATTTCCGTAGCAAGGCCAGAAGTGCAAGTCGCGCCTGTGGTTGACCAAGCGGAAAATTTATTAGAAGAAGAGGGATACTTGTCAGACCCTGAAGATGAAGATCTCATGAGACAATTGGCCGCAGAGGGAGAGGAACATGCTCGCTTCGCTGCCACATTGAATTCAGCTTCAGGTGGTCAGACTGCACTTGACTACGAGCAGGAACTCAAACAATTACGGTCGCAACAGAAGAAAGACCGCAGAGACGCGGACGAGGTATCACAGGTCATGATTACTGAGTGCCAACAACTATTGTCTCTTTTTGGCTTGCCCTACATCACAGCGCCTATGGAGGCGGAAGCACAATGCGCAGAGCTGGTCTCGCTGGGCCTCGTCGATGGCATCATCACAGACGACAGTGATATCTTTCTATTCGGTGGTACACGAGTCTACAAAAACATGTTCAACCAGGGGAAGTTTGTCGAATGCTATCTCACATCTGACTTGGAGAAGGAGTATGCACTCCACCGGCGGAAGCTCATCAGTTTTGCCCATCTACTGGGCAGTGACTACACGGAGGGCATCCCCGGGGTTGGTCCTGTCACAGCATTGGAGATTCTGACTGAATTTTCGAACCTGGAGGAATTTCGCGACTGGTGGACACAAGTGCAAATGGGTGTGAATGATCCGGACAACGCCCACGCTGCATTTCATAAGAAATTCAAGAAGAACGCATCCAAGATCTTCTTGCCACCCGCTTTCCCCAACAACCACGTCGATACCGCCTACCTCGAGCCCGAAGTTGATTCGGACCCGTCTGCATTTCAATGGGGTGTGCCCGATCTACACGGCTTGAGGAACTTCCTCATGGCCACGATCGGGTGGAGCCAGGAGCGGACAGACGAAGTCCTGGTGCCCGTCATCCGCGATATGAACCGCAGGGATCAAGAAGGCACACAGTCCAACATCACGACATTTTTCAACGGGCCTCAAGGGGCAGGTGCTTTTGCGCCAAGGGTTCGTTCTGGAGGGAAGAGTCGGATGGAAAAGGCTTTCAGCCGACTCCGACAAGAGGCTGGAACGAACCAGGATTTACCAGAGGAAGGGGAGGATGGAGTTGCGCCAGCTGATGAACCCTCGGAGAATAATGATAAACGCACCCGAGGACAGGGGAAAGGGAAGGGGAGAGGCACGAAGAGGACGACTACGAGAGACTCACCTGGCACTGGCAACGACGCAACGACCAAGAAGCGGAAAACTCGGCAAGGCACCAGCAAGTAATATCTAATGAATGACCAGGTTTGCATATCGTACGTAGTGTTGTATATTCATCAGCATTATACTATTTGTAACTACATTTCTACAGTGGATGGTAGCATCAAATTGACGGATCCCCACTGGGGTTGCACCGATCACTAAGCAATAATGCGTTACTGGAGATCTGGTCGATCCGAATGCGGAGACGGGCGATCATCAATTGTGGGTATCTTCAGCTGTTGAGGAATGCTATCTATCATCGTAGATTTTTCTATCGATAGACGGAGGATTATATTCTGCACAGGTGCTGTATATCTTGTGGAATTGTGTAGAGGAAATTCTACGATCCAGTCAGGAAAAGGGGCAGGGCATCACTGATAATTCAGGGGCTGCAACTAAACCACTTATCCTACTAGTTATGACATTATCGAAGAGCTAAATTATCGAGGTTTGACAATTGCGACTCAAAAATTTTCTACAGATGTAGGGGAATCCATGACATCAATGAATTCACAGAGCCACAAGACGCAGCACTTGATGACGTCGCAGATCAGAGACAGAGGTTTTACTTCTCTCTCCTGAGTGCCTGGCTCGACCGGGCAGTCATGAGCCAATCGACCCTGGATCTGCTCGTCATTTAAGAATCATGATTATTGCGATGGCAACGATCGTGAGGCTGATTGGTTTCCGAATTGGGTTAATTAACCGAGTAGTGTCGACGTCACCAGCGCTTTCCAAGGCATTGGGCAGCCAGCAGCTTCTTCCTCGACGCTAGGATCATCGTTTCATTGCAACTGTCCAAGACGAGAGTCAAGAAGAAGAAAAAAAAAAAATATCTATCCTTGGGTCTGTTCCCTCTAGTTCCTCATTATATCCACCTCTTATCCCTGTGTCGATCCGCTTGCAGCTTCTCTTCCGTCGCATCCCGTCCGTTCTTTGGATCACCCCCTCTTTTGGTTCACGTCATTCCTGCGCAAAGCGAATCTCTTGAAAGAAACCAGCACCGCCCGATTTTTGCTTCGAGTCTGATTTATCCTACCTTTCCCTCCTTTTCGCCTCCCTTCGTGTTCGCCCGTTCTCCCCGTTCGTTGTCTCAGGATACCCGTCAACAAAGGACTCACAATGCATCGCACCTACTCTATGCGCACGTCGCGCCTGCCGACCGCTTCGCAGGTCGAGAACCCACCGCCTCCATTGTCGAGCACCAAGACAAACAGATGGTTAGGAAAGGGCGGCTTCGGTGAGTTGGTTTCTTTTGTTAGGATGTTGTACGGACAGTGCAATGGGATGTGTTTGTGTTATGGTCTCAGGGGCTATGAAGCGAACCCATTGCCAGCGCATAGTGAAATAAAAGAAAGAGATTTTATGGAATAGATATGCTGACATGCACGATGAGGAGGCCACGCCTTTCGCAAGAATGCCGCCGGAGCCTTCGGTCCGGATCTCGCCAGAAAGTTGTCTCAGCTCGTGAAGATGGAAAAGAACGTCATGCGCAGCATGGAGATGGTAGCAAGAGAGCGAATGGAAACTGCTGTATGTGAATAGCTCTGGAGTGTCGCAGCATGAACACTAACTGACTGATTCTAGCAACAACTTTCCATCTGGGGTGAGAACTGCGACGAAGATGTTTCGGATGTTACCGATAAGCTCGGTGTCCTGCTCTACGAAATTGGAGAGCTGGAAGACATGTACGTTGATCGCTACGACCAGTACCGTGTCACCATCAAGAGCATTCGCAACATTGAGGCGTCTGTGCAGCCCAGCCGGGACCGTAAGTCTGCTCAGGTCAATTGTAAGCTGTTTCGATACTAATACGTTTTCTTTCAGGCAAGCAGAAGATCACCGATGAAATCGCCAAGCTCAAGTACAAGGACCCCAACTCTCCTCGCATCGTTGTTTTGGAGCAGGAGCTGGTTCGCGCCGAAGCCGAGTCCCTCGTGGCAGAGGCTCAATTGTCGAATATCACCCGAGAGAAGCTGAAGTCGGCCTTCCAGTACCAGTTCGATGCTCTCCGTGAGCACTCTGAGAAGGTGGCCGTCATCGCCGGCTACGGAAAGCATCTCTTGGATCTCATCGACGACAATCCCGTCACTCCGGGTGAGACCCGTCATGCCTATGACGGATACGACGCCAGCAAGGCCATCATCCAGGACTGCGAAGAGGCCCTGACCAACTGGGTCTCATCCAAGGCAGTTGTCAAGTCCAGCCTTTCCACCCGATCGCGCACCCTTTCCCAGCGTCACCGCGACAATGTGGCCAAGCGGACTGAAGGCGTCGACCTGTCTGAGCAAGACCAGCCCTTGCAAGGCGACCGCGACTCGTGGGTCCCTGCAGACCAACACCCAAGCTATGAGGATGGCGATGGAGCCAGCACCATTGACGTAGAGACTCGGGGTCGGGAAGAAGAAAGAGAGCCCGTCGGTGCTTGATTTTGTGGCCGATGACAAAGAAAAATACAAGAGTATCGGCTTGTGGTTTCATATTACAAGTGAACCATGGAACCGTCTGCTCTTGGTGATTTTTTCCCTTATAAAGTAACGCTCTATATTCGCTTGCACTTTCTCTTTATATTTTTGTTATCACCCGATGAGATTTACTATACTACTTAATACAGCTCCCGCAAGGCCCTCCTTACCCACTCGATCTCTCCTGATCACCTTGACCATCTCACGATGCCATGACTCCTTTCAAGAAAACGAGAAAAAAAAAATATGAGAGAGAAAAAGATGGTCGGGTAAGACAGCCAAACGGAAGGATCCTCATCGAATGTAATACCATACCATCTGCGCGTTATATCTACGGTCTACGGTAGTTTTTCGAGTTCTTCGAGTTTCTGGTCCGGTTGTGTTGGGAATAGGTAACTAATTAGGTGTTTAATATATGATTTATTTTTATTTGACCTCTGCATTTTTATTCAGGAAGGCCTTTGATCATCTAACAGTGCGCTGAAAATCTAGCCAAAGTCCTTTGCCTATATCTAAAAGGTAGAAACTAGAGCCAGACTCTTATTCAGCTAGAGAAGGTGTTTTAATGTAGGTAGGTATACATGCCGCAAAAGCCGTTGCGTAATTTCGTCCCATCTTCGCCTTCTCAATCAAAGTTACACTTGAATGTAAGGTCTTCGATGTCATCTAGAAAGATGAATATGAAGTACTTTACTCCAGCAACGGTTCGGTAAGCATTGCACTCTTCTTCTTTTTCTTATTCCTCTTTTTGGATGTCGTTGTATAGCCCCATATATCTTCTGGTTGTTCGGGGGCTGCTCGAACTGTTGAAATGTTAGGGCTAAGGGCGTACGTAACGTCTGAAACTCTTCTGGTTGGTACTCACAGCTGTCCCATCCATCATCTGGGGGTTCTTCTAAGGGCTCTTCCGGTTGGGGGTACCACTCTTCCGCTGGACGCTCTGGTGAGGCAGCCCTCTCTTCCATGTCATAGTCGACTCCATTCTGTTGAACTACATTCTTCTCGATCCCATTCTTTTTTTCCGGTTGGGCGTTCTGGTCGGCATGGCCTCGCAGACTGTGGGTGGAGTACCGGCGACAGATCACTATTCCCTTTTCCAAGATCACCAACTGTTGCTCTAGTTGCTTCCGCAGCGCCTGTGACTCCGTGGATTCAGCTGTGATACTCGAAATGACATCCGGTGACATTTTTCCAACATCAGAAGGTGAGAATATTGACCAGAGATCCCCAATCAAAAGAGCTTCAACAACTTGGATGGCAACATTGTCGATAAAAGTCTTCAAGGCAACCTTGAACCGGGGGATTAACAAACATTAAAGCTCCAAGGCCATGTTGAAGGACTTACCTTATAATACGCCTGCATACTGTCCAGGAGTTCAGAGCACGCAAACTCATCCATATCACTCGAGCGTTTTGAAAGTGACTTGGCTAGTTCGTCAATTCGGATACCGCTCTTCACGTATGTCGTATCTGATGAGACACCCAAGAACCCTTGAATGCTCCGTTGGAGCTCTTTGATTTGACGCTCCGCTCGAAGATCCTGCAGGGTTTCGGTATAATAATGATTGTATGTTATGGGGTGTCTGTCTCGGTCAGCCAGCAGGCGATCTAAAGCTTTGTTGGCCTTTTCAATTCTTTCATCCGTGATGGGGTCAATCCAATATGTAAAGAGAGCGGTTGCCGTTTCTTCATCTGCAATTGCAGAGCAGACCTTTTCTAGAAACAATTTGGATTCAAGCCACATCTCTTTGATATGATCCCGTGCAATATCTCCCCAACGAACGGATTGTTCACTAAACAATTCTCCCACTAAGAGAGGATTGAAAGAACCAGGCAGCTCACGACCTCTGCTTCGCGCGAGCAGGCTTCGTATCCATCTGATCGCACTTGCCCGGCTCTTTACTCGCGGATTATAAGGGCATGAATTGTCATCAAATTCTTCATCTGGGTCCTCTGGTTCCTCGGGATCATCAACTATGGCCCAGCGATGGCCCCTTTCACGCATGGATTCTGCGAATTCAAGATTGCGATTTTGCACCACAGTCCGAATTCTTTTGCGGTACTCGTCGTCTATAGCGGAACTACCAAAGAAGGGGTAGTTGTAGTTCCCATCGATGGCAGCCCTGCAGAGATTCTGGAAAGACTGGCTCAGTTCAAGCAAAAACTGGAATTGTTTTAGGGACGTGTCACGACTCTTCCCCAGACGGTCCAGTTTGTCTTTACACTCCTGAAGATTAGTCTGGATATCCGCGGTCAAAGTTGGAAGGTACATCTTGATCTGGTCCAAAAGGATCTTGCTCAGCCGACCACGTAACGAGTCAACCCCAACCATCTCCCGGGGCAGCTTTTTCCATATCCTTTCCGAAAAGAATTTTCGTTCAATTTCGTCTCTCTCTTGCGTCGAACAGTGTCGTTCCTTGTAGTCTCGATTTTTCAAGACGTGCCAGCCGAGCCGGAAACGGATTTTGTGGTTTTGAGCGAGGTCGAAAAAGGCCATCTCGCTCTCTGAGCCTTCAGGGGGGTCATCTGGCTTGGTGATGAGACCAAGTGTCCGCAAACCCTTGGGGTCAATGTTCCTGGCTCGCTTCAGAATAATTTGGTTATTGTAGTCGTTCTTTGCCGAAACGACAGCCAGAATCACACTCCGTGGGTTAACCATGTACCCATGGACCAGGTCTGTGATGAGCTGGACATCTTCATCTTCCGCTGAGTCCGGGTCTTGGTCCTCAACCGCATGGATTAAGCCCGGCAGGTCAACCACGGTGAGTTTGGGCTGATTTGGACCACATATTTCAACGCGAAGGATATCCCTTGAGAAAGACTTTCTGGTATTCAAAAGACCCATCTCCGATTTGGCTTTCTCCATCACATCGGGAAGCTCATCCAGTCCTCCCAGCGACTCCTTGAAAGCCTGCAGTCGCTTACGGTCTGGCTCCAAGGCATCTTTGTTGGGCACGATCGAGACATCAACGGTTACATTTGGGCCTTGACGGAGCACGACTTCTGTAGCAAACCGAGTACATAGAGTATCGCTACGGGGGAAGGGGACACTGGAGACGGCCTCGAGTACGGAGCTTTTGCCGCTGGACTGGTCGCCACAGACGATGATCTGGGGGAGGAAGACGAATTCGCTAACTCCTGCCAGTCGTAAGTTGTCGATTTCGTCCAGGAGTTTTTGCTGCTCCTCTGACTGCAGCGCATTTAGGAAAGTTGTGTCTGTCTGGGCCATGACTCAATCTTGCTAGAAATCGTAGCCTGGGAAGGAATAAAAGAGCGAGATGGATTGAAGTTGAATGAAACTGAGGAGGAAAGAGACAGCAGACGTGGTGGGTTGCCGGGTTATAACCCCCTCTGTCCTGGAAGAAACAGAAAGAACAGAACAGCAATTCTGTTTGTCATAATTGACTGTGGCAGTTTTTTTCTTCTTCTTCTTATCAGAGCCTATAAACGCCAGACACATGCGCTGGACTAATGCAGGACAGAAAGATATTGAATCTCATCCAACTGAATCACAGCCTTGTCGGATCTGTATCTTATCCTGCGAGTACAGAGAGCACGATGTCCTGTTATTTGATGATCTGCATAAAGCACAGGGAAAGAAACCTGAGGCCGCCATAGTAAAATCAGCCTTGTGTGGGACATTATTTGAGAAGAATATTTGAATAGAGCAGTTCCATTAACATAAGCAGCTGTTCGAATGAGCCACCACTTACTTATAGCCAAATACCTCACCTAGATGATGCCACCCAATGTCAACAGCGATCCCTCGGATCTCTTGCATATATGTCCCTTTTAACCGACAATAAACGAGAGCCAGATCATGTATATAAATCCCCATCTGGCATCGATCAGCATCCCAGAAACCAAAAATGACGCAATCCACCCAATGAGTGACGTTGCCCTTTACCATACCATACACAATCCGTGTATTCGTAATCGTAATCCCCAGATCTCGGCGCTGGCCCCGTGAGGCTGGCATGTGGTTCTTCGACTCGGGTGATTGTTAATAAATATAAAAGGTAGATTTGGGCAGGATGTGTAGATCTATTGATTATATTGTATTGTATTGTTGCGTTGGAAAAATCTCATCTCTACTGGATTTAGAAGCTACCAGTGTGTGTTTGTAGTCAAAATCATCATCCCATCATCCCCGTGAGCGAACCTCGGTCTGAGCAA
>NW_024467835.1:1760545-1768982 GCF_001890725.1 Aspergillus wentii DTO 134E9 | reverse complement strand
TACAAACTCCGCTAGAAAGAAAAGAGAAGACAGAGAAAGCAAGAAATCCAGGGTAGGTTTAGCTGGAATTAGTCGTCGTTGTCCGAAGTGATGGTGTCCATATTACAGGACAGAGTTTGACCCGGACGCAGGTCCAGAGGGTTGATCCTCCTTTCTGGACTCGTTTGGGTCGGTTCCGGTTTGGTCAGAGGTCCAGGTTGATTGATTGTCTCTGCTTTGTCTTGAAGAGGCCGTAGTTAGGGGGGTGGAAAAAATGAAATACCGGTTGATGTCAGAGCCACGGGGAGGGGGAGGGAAGGGAACAAAGTGGATGCAGGCGGACTACGGAGTGGGAAAAGGGTAAAGTAGGTAACAAGGTCAGCAGCCCTAGTTTGGTAGTAGTACGTTGGATGGGGATGGGAAGTTTGGTCCAACTCCAAGAAAAAAATAAAAAAAGAAAAAAAAAATCCACTGTCTGTCACCATGTCTGTGTCTGTTGAGGAGAAAGAAAGGGCAAAAGATGTCTAGCCAGGACCCATATCAGATCCAATAATAAGTCTGGTTTAGCGTCGCATTGCAACCGTCGTCGTGTGCCGCCTGGAAAATAATAACTAATAATATTACCCCGAAAGAAAAAAAAAAAAAAAACAAGAAATTTAGGAAAAAGAAAAATGGAAAAGAATGAGAAAAAGAGACTAAAGGGGGGCGTTGCTACCATCCAACCTACAGGCACTGCTTGCTGATGCTTCTCCGGGAGGCACGGGAGAAAGACTTGAAGGGGGTTTGTGCACTCTCAGTGTGTGAGTGAGAGAGTGCAAGAGTGTGTGTGGTTGATCGCTACCTAGTTGTTGTAAGGTCGGGGGGGCAAAAAAGGAATGGGAAAAATTATTATGGGTACAGATGCGAAAATACCATACGAAAATACGTGATACACACCAAAGCTGGACCTTAGGACTGGACATCTCCGACACGCCGTCCTACGGGCGCATACTGGAATCATCATCATTCACCCGTCCGCCCCGGAATGGAAATTACTCTGGATACATCCATATTGGCTCTGAGGCGACTCAGGCGAGCAAGAGAGGGGAGAGGAGGGGGGGCGAAGGCGGGGGTTATGGATCGCTCATCGCTGTGTACGGAAATGCTGGAACCGTAAGTCGCTGGAACGGGGCAATATGACTGGACCAACGGTTGCAAGGTGGTATTAAAAGGCGTATGGTATGGTATGGAGTTGTCATGGCATGTACTCCATCGGTATTATTAGGTTGATTGCATTTTGTCCACTGTGTGAGGTATGGAACCAGTTCGGATACCTAGGCTGGAAAGGCTAGAATGAGAGAGAAGGGAAGTTGGGGGAGAACTGGGCGGTACAACCAAGTAATCCACCCTCAGCTAGGAAGGTCAGATAGAAATTCAAAGACATCGAAATATGATAGTAACTTTTGGTAATGTGAGGGTCCACTGTCCACTCTGCAGTCTCTCTGCAACTGCAATCCCAGCAAAAGCATCCACTTTTTCTGTGGTTGCTGTGTAAGAGCGCGGCCAAGAGCATTGCGTATGTAAGGACAGGAGCCCCCAGGTAATGGTAATGTAAAAGCAATGGGCCAGTCAGCAACTCCGGCCGGGTTGCCTCCAATCGCCGCGTTCCAAAGGGAATCGATTTGATGATTCCAAGGTCGGCCTAGTCTCAGGCAGCACCAACAAGCGCTGGTCAGCCACTCCGAAAAAGAACCTGGAAATCGATGATGATGCTGCTGATGATGATATCTCTTGTGGTTCGGATTATACACGGAACATTACGACCGGGTGGATTAAGGAAATAAAATACATAACTAATCATCATCATCACTACTCTATCCTTACTAGTAAGTCCTGGTAGTGGTAGTATCATCACCTAACTACTACATAGTCGTCCTTCCCGCTCCAACTCTCCTACTGGCTCGATCGCCGGTTTCGAGATGGGATAGACACACTGGTAACGGAGCACAGTGTGTTTGAAAGTCAAAAAAGGACTGGCCGGATGACGGACAATCAAAACTGATCATGTCCACTCCAGCCAAGGACCCATGAAGGCGCAGGCGGATACCATCAACTGGGTTTCTTGTTGCTTCAGAATAATCTCTCCTGTCAGCTGGTGTAGTAGTTAGTTAGGAGATACGCCGGACGGAAGTCATCCATTGACCGCCGACCCATCCAAGAAAAGAAAGTGAAAGACAAAATTAATCAAGCCCAGCCCAACTCCGCTTTCCATGGTTTGATATGAGAAATTATCGTGTGAAGATTGATCATGGATGACCACCAACAGCGCTTGACGACGACGACGCTCATCACCGTGGCTCAAGGTCCCTCGCATGGGTAAGGGCGCTAAGCAGCCAAGCAGGATGATGATTACTACTTACTATCGACAGACAGACACAGTGTTGAGTGTTAATCTCTGACTCTGTCTGACTCGCCTGTTTTGAGACAGAGCACATCGAGCCGTCAGAAAGTAAATATGCCTGCCTGGTTTCCCCATATTAATTAGTTACTGCTCATATCCGTCGTATTATTTTGTCTCTCCTATTTCCAATATTTTTTCTAGCCTGGTTATGCATCTATGAACTGCATGTTCTAACGAATCTAGTCCCAGCACTGTCTCTGTCGAACTAATCAGTAAGCTGGATAATAATAATGTTATTGAATGCTAGCGGCTAGCCCGAGGGGGCTTAGCCCCGGTGCACCACTGGCCATTGTGCCTCTTTATTGGCCCATCGCCCGCGTCATTCACTTCGACTCGACGGTTTGACTTTTTTTCTCTTTTTTTCCCAGCCAAAAAAGCCCCAAACCCCCGTTGGATCATTTCCGCCTGCGTCTCATCTGCGTTCGGTACTTCGGTTCAGACTACGGCCACTAGAGAATCAGAGGCAAGAACAAGAAAACGAAAAAGAAAAAAAAAAAAAAAAAAGATCGTCAAAGGAAAAAGTAATAATAATTTATCTCGTTGCCTTTTCCTTTTCTTAACCTTTGTCCCGAACTCCATTTTATTTTGCTTTTTCGGTTAAAGCAAGTCGCCGCGAAAGCAAAGAGTCGTCTCCGTATCCAAATCCCCGGTTTCTATCGGACGAGTTGCCATTTGCCTCAAGTTCTAGAACTGACTTTGGGCAGTGTTCAGGGGGGTCGGATGGGATGGATAGACATGTGGATGTAATACTACAGCAGCACTCCGAACATAGTTTTGTTTTTTTTTTTTCATATGGCTTGACAGTTCAATAGTGATGGAGATAGGCCTGGTCGATGCATTGGATTTCTTCTATATGATATCTGATTGGTTTCTTTGTCATGATTCTTTGCCCCCTTTGTCTGGTTCCAACGTGACGGGCGACTTGGCCTTTGCGACAACAACAGCAGATGTCGGTCGAATGGCGTGGCCACAAGAACACTGCCCATATTGAACCCTGTTTGCAGACCTACTAGAGCAGATAATTATTGATGGTATGGTTCAAAATGGATTCAAATAAATAATCGATGGATATAATTTGCCTTCTTGCCATCCGTCACGGAACACACACCCTCATCGGGCAAAGTCCGGCTAACGATTGGCATTGGAATTCCGGAATTATCTACGGAATATGCCCATCAGCAATGTCCACTTTGCTGGACGACGGGAATGGAAAAAGAGAGGCATTCAGGCAAGTCGGGGGGGGTTAATTAATCAAATTGTTGGATGGCAAAAAACTCTACATAGTACATGTAGATTAAACGATGAGTCGATGATGATGATTGACGAGGACTCACCGTATCTTCGATTCGAGTATTGAGGCACAGGGAGCAACACCAATGATGTTGTGATTACTTGGCAGGTAACATCATAGCCAGAATCATCAGATGGAATGGCTTATGGAGATTCTACATTTGGAGAAAAAGAGGGGGGATTTCTGGTCCAACCAGAGGCAGACGACCAAGAAAGAAAGATTATCGCCAACTCGGCTAAAAACTGATACTTGGCCGATAACGTCTGCTTTGGAAGAACTATGGAATCTTGCCTTTTGTTCTCTCTCTTTTCTTTTCTTTTTCTTCCTTTTTTTTTCTTTTTTTCGTGCTTTGTTCCTTTTTTGGTGTATTCCGTTCTGATTGCCTGCATGTACTTTGTACTCATAATTGGGGACTGTATAGGCAGATGAACTCAGCAGAATCATCCGGTTCTGGGCCAGCGTAACAAATAAACAGGGTGGATGTCGTTCCAGAACCCCAGAACCCAGCCCAGATGTCTTTAAACAGATGGGATTGTCAGCCTGCAAAGGGTGGAGCAGCGTTGGTGGTTGTGCCACTTCCGGCTGAGGAAATGGACACGATAACTCAACACGACTCTCCCATCACCAGATCCTCGTTGGATCATCGAAAAGAAAAAAAGATTTGGGGCTGAACACGAAGTTGACCCATTGGGCACTTGGGACTCTGATACGCGGCCGATCCAAGGTCTGAATAACAACAGTAACAAGTGACTCTTTGGCGATCTCCATTAATCACCATATTATTCCCATCTCCATCCATTTGATCTGGTCATTCTGGTGCAAATGCCCGGGTCTGGCGGAGGAGGCATCTCTCTGAATGGCCCAAACGGATGGCTCTGTTCTCTTTGCCACACACAAGCCGCTTGCAGCCCTCCGTCTTTCCGAGTTGTGAGGTTTCTCGTCACCGCCAGGAAAAGAGTATCATGATCATTTCTTGGGACAAAGTACTAAACGAACTAATGAATGTTGCCCTGACTCCATCGTGCTACAAGGCGGTTTGCCCCATGCAGGTCGAAACCATCGTGATCCTGGGCCATCCGACCGTCTGAGCTCCATCCCATCCATCACTTTGTTTCTCCATTCTTAGCCTCCTTGGATCAAATCAAATTAATAAAGAAGTCGTAATAAAAAGGCAACAAAAAAGCAACAAAAAGGTAAAAATAACACACAAAAGCCCACGCGGAATGCTCCCTTGATCGGTTGCTCTGTTCGCCCCCTTGATCATGACTCCGTATCCCTGTGGATTAATGGAGTCATGGCTGAGTACGACCTCATTTCTTTGTATGCGAATTATTTTTACTCTCTCTTTTGTCTCTGCTCGAGTAAGCAGATCAACAGTCACGATCAATAGCTTCGTACCGCGTGAGGCTTGAGACAGACTGCATACAGTAATAATCACTGCATGACGGAGCTTCGACCGAGGGGGAAATGATTCTCGTCGGAGATTTTTCCTATCACGAATCCAGCTGTTGATGGATCCTTGCCCGTGGGTTTTGATCATCTCATCTCCAGTGTCATCTACTCGTTACTGTATCTGTATATTATTATCGAGATGTAGTTCTTACCAACTACCCTTCTCGGCTCCTTGCTTTTTTTTTTTTTCTTAATCCTGGCTGGAAGCAGTGATTCCGTCGTAAACAAACAGATTGGTGTGGTGGATGATACATCACACACCAGCCATGCAAAGCTGCAACCATACAGCTTCTTGCTTTTTGTCTCTGAAGTGACTGACTATATAAACTCTGTATGTCTAGTGCAGTAGGATTTCCTCCAAAAGTTGGTTTTCGACCTAGATGAGCAGCAAGGATGGTTGATATTTGTCAGGACCAATTTATTTCTCGCCGGTCTCTGGCATGTGCCATTGCAGTTACATAGGTACGATCATATAGTAATTCTGCCTGAATAGGATCAGATATGTCGATGCAGCAAGCTTATCAGAAAAGCGCAAGGCAACGAGCCTGTCAGCATTCGCAATGTATAGCATGCAATAGAAAGACTATTCCACAGATGATACAGCATGAAACCTGTCCCCCCGCTCGGTTGTAAAAGAATATGTCGATGGCTTCCACAACATCAAACCTAAAGCAGGTCCCGGTTGTAATTATGTACTGTGTAGACATTTAAAATATGTAGTTTACTATTTATCTTTTGCCTTCTGCGATAGAATCCTCATTCTTACGAATCCAGTTTGTTTCATCTCAGCTCTTGTCCAACGACTCCAAATATATCCCGCCGTGGGACCAACGACTGTCTTGTCTGTCGTCACTGACTTAAGCCGTGGAGACCAACACACGGTAAGGTCTGGGCTGGGTTGTGCTGTCAATAAAACATCATCATCCTTACTCCGTCGCTTTTTCTTAGACATCGTGTATCACCGCCTTTTTTTCATACATGCATACATACATACAGAAACATCCCTGATCTTCTGTGGAGCTGGGACAAAAGTCACCTTGCGAGCCGACTTGTTCCGTCGTCTGAATACGAGGGTTGCTGTGTCTAGTCATCGAGTGGGGGTCATGATGGGCATGCTGAGATATTTCAAAAGATAGATCAATCATGGTACAGTCGATTAAACTCCCCGAAATCATCGACATCTCCTGCAAACGCCGAGTCTCCTCCATATCGTCATTTGTTATCGCCAACGCCGTTTTCCAATATAACCCGATCGGGCTAGCGCGTGGCTGCTTGAGGACAGCGTCACTTTCTCCCCGTTTAGGCTTTGCTCTAACTTCCAGGTCATCGAAGCCATCAGCCTACCATCTTCTCTTCCGTTATGCCGGGAGAGAAAAATTAAAAGAATAGAATAATAAAATAAAAAAGGTGAACTCTCCTGCATCTCCGTGTTTTGTTACACCCAGACGCGCCCCCCAAGTCTGAAAGCCTATTCGACTCGGAACCAGCTTTATCTGACTTTGTGTCTGGAAGCTTGGGCAACGATCTGCCAGTTATCTGTACTATGTATCACTTGTGTCATCATCCCAGATGATCCATGTGAGTGAGATTGCGCGTTCAATGAACCAGTCTTTTTGGTTGTTGACGTCTGTCCTGTTCTGTTTGCGGGGTTTCATTTTCATATGTCTCGACAACACTTCGGAGGCTTTGGGACCCTTTGAACACAACTTGCCGCAGCCATCAGCCCCTCCCTCCTCCGCCTATCTGCCTTTGTTGGGATCCTTGTTCAAAGCATTCTAACCGCGGATGGATGCGATTCTGCCTTGAGGCACAGCACAGTACTCTTTCCATCTTGCCGCTGCGCGCTGACACAGCCACCGCGATTTCAAACTGCCGAAGCCGCAGGATGATGTCCCTGTTCGGGATGGTGGATTGGATGGCTGATTATTTGCCTTCCCACCGGAAGGGACAGAATAGTCCTTGATGCAATCATCCAAGTCTCAACGGTCGTTGACTAATTTTTACAAGTCCCCGTAACAGTCGGACCAGACCCAACAGCGGCAGGATTGAACGTGTACAGATTCCGATCTAGGATCTGGGACATTTTGCATACTCCCTGTGCTACTGCTACAAACCTCGGTCAATGGGTTTTCGGTTCGAAATGATCCGCATTCTCAACTTTATGTCGGCCTTGCCGGTTGACGTTGTACAAATCCAAGACCGGCATATGCAAAGCGCCTACCGTATGACGAGTGCTCATCATCATGACCCTATCGCTCTGTTAGGCAAATTACTTTATTGGGAATCACTGCTGCTGCAACATGTGCCGTTGCAGGGGCTCAAGCATGTTGAACACGGAACCATGTTGAAACTGCAACTCCAGGAGGGTAACTAGCTGCCCCGGCATTCTCTTGGGCGCAGACAAAATCCCAAGACGCATCAGCAAGATGGTACATACACACCGATCGATCGAGGGTGACTGGCATGGGAGTCTCTTCCTCGAACAATCAGTGGCTGCGGTCCCAGGCTACGCTTGGTTGCAGCGGTGTTGCTATTAAAGTCTCACAGGCAGATATTACTGCTTGTCCTCCCTTGGAGTTGGATGTGTGATGCTTATGTTAGCCATTAAATATGCTATCCCCTAACATCCAAAAGCATTATTTCTCAGCTTACATGTCCAGAGAATCGCAAATCCCTGACTGGATGTTGGACTAGAATTGAAGAAGGCACAGTTCACAAACAGGATCAGGCAGGATTAAGCAACCTTGGAAATCAAACCATGTTATACCAGGCCGGGAAGATGTGAGCTGCCTAGAAGGTTCCATCTATACAAAGACCACAAGAATCATATCTCTGCTGCCCACGGAGTGACTATACAAACCGGCATGTATATTTGAACCTGTTGACTACGTACTATTGAAACTTGGCCGTTTTACTACGCCTCCATTGACTACGTATACACGATATACAGAAGACAACTAGATCAGTCAACCTGGCAAAATCACCTATGATGGCATTGCCGTACTTACTCAATGATCCTCGGCTGTACTCGCCTCAGTTTGATGATGCAAAGGCACAGGCAATAACTGCATGAACTAAGGCACGCCACAGGGATATATTACCTTGCCACTGTCGATATCATATTCCATCCGATGTGGTGTAGTGGTTAACATCGTCGTCTCTCACACGACAGCCCGGGGTTCGATTCCCCGTGTCGGAACTTGATCATTCATTTCTTTTTTGTTTTTTATACATTTCTTTTCTTCCTTTTTTTTTTTTCTTTCTTTCTTTTTTTT